>NC_069499.1:1593420889-1593500889 GCF_027579735.1 Bombina bombina
AGGGGGCACTAGAGAGGTAGTGTGTGCTATAGTGTGAGAGGAGGGGGCACTAGAGAAGTAGTGTGTGCTATAGTGTGAGAGGAGGGGGCACTAGAGAGGCAGTGTGTGCTATAGTGTGAGAGGAGGGGGCACCAGAGAGTCAGTGTGTGCTATAGTTTGAGATGAGGGGGCACCAGAGAGGCAGTGTGTGCTATAGTGTGAGAGGAGGGGGCACCAGAGAGGCAGTGTGTGCTATAGTTTGAGATGAGGGGACATCAGAGGGGCAGTGTGTGCTTTAGTGTGAGAGGAATGGGAACCAGAGAGTCAGTGTGTGCTATATTGTGAGAGGAGGGGGCACAAGAGGGGCAGTGTGTGCTATAGTGTGAGAGGAGGGGACACCAAAGAGGCAGTGTGTGCTATAGTGTGAGAGGAGGAGGCACCAGAGAGGAAGTGTGTGCTATAGTGTGAGAGGAGGGGGCACCAGAGAGGCAGTGTGTGCTATAGTGTGAGAGGAGGGGGCACCAGAGAGGCAGTGTGTGCTATAGTGTGAGAGGAGGGGACACCAGAGAGGCAGTGTGTGCTATAGTGTGAGAGGAGGGGGCACCAGAGAGGTAGTGTGTGCTATAGTGTGAGAGGATGGGGCACCAGAGAGGCAGTGTGTGCTATAGAGTGAGATTAGGGGGCACCTGAGAGGCAGTGTGTGCTATAGAGTGAGAGGAGGGGGCACCAGAGAGGCAGTGTGTACTATAATATGAGGGTAGGGGGCACCAGAGGGGCAGTGTATGCTATAGTGTGAGAGTGGGGGGGCACCAGAGAGGCAGTGTGTGCTATAGTGTGAGAGGAGGGGGCACCAGAGAGGCAGTGTGTGCTATAGTGTGAGAGGAGGGGGCACCAGAGAGGCAGTGTGTGCTATAGTGTGAGAGGAGGGGGCACCAGAGAGGCAGTGTGTGCTATAGTGTGAGAGGAGGGGGCACCAGAGAGGCAGTGTGTGCTATAGTGTGAGAGGAGGGGGCACCAGAGAGGCAGTTTGTGCTATAGTGTGAGAGGAGGGGGCACCAGAGAGGCAGTGTGTGCTACAGTGTGAGAGGAGGGGGCACCAGAGAGGCAGTGTGTGCTACAGTGTGAGAGGAGGGGGCACCAGAGAGGCAGTGTGTGCTATAATATGAGGGTAGGGGGCACAAGAGGGGCAGTGTGTGCTATAGTGTGAGAGGAGGGGACACCAGAGAGGCAGTGTGTGCTATAGTGTGAGAGGAGGGGGCACCAGAGAGGCAGTGTGTGCTATAGTGTGAGAGGAGGGGGCACCAGAGAGGCAGTGTGTGCTATAGAGTGAGAGGAGGGGGCACCAGAGAGGCAGTGTGTGCTATAGTGTGAGAGGAGGGGGCACCAGAGAGGCAGTGTGTGCTATAGAGTGAGAGGAGGGGGCACCAGAGAGGTAGTGTGTGATATATTGTGAGTGGAGGGGGCACCAGAGAGGCAGTGTGTGCTATATTGTGAGAGGAGCGGGCACCAGAGAGGTAGTGTGTGCTATAGTGTGAGAGGAGGGGGTACCAGAGAGGCAGTGTATGCTATAGTGTGAGAGGAGGGGACACCAGAGAGGCAGTGTGTGCTATAGTGTGAGAGGAGGGGCACCAGAGAGGCAGTGTGTGCTATAGAGTGAGAGTAGGGGGCACCTGAGAGGCAGTGTGTGCTATAGTGTGAGAGGAGGGGGCACCAGAGAGGCAGTGTGTGCTATAGTGTGAGAGGAGGGGGCACCAGAGAGGCAGTGTGTGCTATAGAGTGAGAGGAGGGGGCACCAGAGAGGTAGTGTGTGCTATAATATGAGGGTAGGGGGCACCACAGGGGAAGTGTGTGCTATAGTGTGAGAGGAGGGGGCACCAGAGAGGCAGTGTGTGCTATAATATGAGGGTAGGGTGCACCAGAGGGGCAGTGTGTGCTATAGTGTGAGAGGAGGGAGTACCAGAGACGCAGTGTGTGCTATAGTCTGAGAGGAGGGGGCACCAGAGAGGCCGTGTGTGCTATAGTGTGAGGGGGGGGGGGGGCACCAGAGAGGCAGTGTGTGCTATAGTGTGAGAGGAGGGGGCACCAGAGAGGCAGTGTGTGCTATAGTATGAGAGGAGGGGGCACCAGAGAGTCCGTGTGTGCTATGGAGTGAGAGGAGGGGGCACCAGAGAGGCAGTGTGTGCTATAGTGTGAGAGGAGGGGGCACCAGAGAGGCAGTGTGTGCTATAATATGAGGGTAGGGGGCACCAGAGGGGAAGTGTGTGCTATAGTGTGAGAGGAGGGAGTACCAGAGAGGCAGTGTGTGCTATAATATGAGGGTAGGGGGCACCAGAGGGGAAGTGTGTGCTATAGTGTGAGAGGAGTGGGCACCAGAGAGGCAGTGTGTGCTATAATATGAGGGTAGGGTGCACCAGAGGGGCAGTGTGTGCTATAGTGAGAGAGGAGGGAGTACCAGAGAGGCAGTGTGTGCTATAATATGAGGGTAGGGGTACCAGAGAGGCAGTGTATGCTATAGTGTGAGAGGAGGGAATACCAGAGAGGCAGTGTGTGCTATAATATGAGGGTAGGGGTACCAGAGAGGCAGTGTATGCTATAGTCTGAGAGGAGGGGACACCAGAGAGGCAGTGTGTGCTACAGTGTGAGAGGAGGGGGCACCAGAGAGGCAGTGTGTGCTATATTGTGAGAGGAGGGGGCACCAGAGAGGCAGTGTGTGCTATAGAGTGAGAGGAGGGGGCACCAGAGAGGCAGTGTGTGCTATAGTATGAGAGGAGGGGGCACCAGAGAGGCAGTGTGTGCTATAGTGTGAGAGGAGGGGGCACCAGAGAGGCAGTGTGTGCTATAGAGTGAGAGGAGGGGGCACCAGAGAGGCAGTGTGTGCTATAGTGTGAGAGGAGGGGGCACCAGAGAGGCAGTGTGTGCTATAGAGTGAGAGGAGGGGGCACCAGAGAGGCAGTGTGTGCTATAGAGTGAGAGGAGGGGGCACCAGAGAGGCAGTGTGTGCTATAGTGTGAGAGGAGGGGGCACCAGAGAGGCAGTGTGTGCTATAGTATGAGAGGAGGGGGCACCAGAGAGGCAGTGTGTGCTATAGAGTGAGAGGAGGGGGCACCAGAGAGGCAGTGTGTGCTATTGAATGAGAGGAGGGGGCACCAGAGAGGCAGTGTGTGCTATAATATGAGGGTAGGGGGCACCAGAGGGGAAGTGTGTAATATAGTGTGAGAGGAGTGGGCACCAGAGAGGCAGTGTGTGCTATAATATAAGGGTAGGGGTACCAGAGAGGCAGTGTATGCTATAGTGTGAGAGGAGGGAGTACCAGAGAGGCAGTGTGTGCTATAATGTGAGGGTAGGGGTACCAGAGAGGCAGTGTATGCTATAGTCTGAAAGGAGGGGACACCAGAGAGGCAGTGTGTGCTATAGTGTGAGAGGAGGGGGCACCAGAGAGGCAGTGTGTGCTATAGAGTGAGAGGAGGGGGCACCAGAGAGGCAGTGTGTGCTATAATATGAGGGTAGGGGGCACCAGAGGGGAAGTGTGTGCTATAGTGTGAGAGGAGGGGGCACCAGAGAGGCAGTGTGTGCTATAATATGAGGGTAGGGGGCACCAGAGGGGCAGTGTGTGCTATAGTGTGAGAGGAGGGAGTACCAGAGAGGCAGTGTGTGCTATAATATGAGGGTAGGGGTACCAGAGAGGCAGTGTGTGCTATGGTCTGAGAGGAGGGGGAAGTGTGAGCTATTGGAAGGGATGATGGGGCAAGTGTACTATAGGGAGGGGCACCAGTCGTCAAGTGTGCTAAAGGGCAGGATGAAGGGGGCACAAAGGGAGCAGAGTGTGATATTGAGAGGGAGGAAGGGGCACCAGTGGGCAAGTGCGCTATAGGGAGGGAGGGGCACAAGTGGAGCAGTGTGTGCTATATTGAGGGAGGTGGGGTAACAGATGTCATGTGTGTATAGTGAGGGAGGAGGGGTAACAGATGTCATGTGCTATAGTGAGGGGGGAGGGGTAATAGATGCCATGTGTGCTATAGTGAGGGAGGAGGGGTAACAGAGATGCCATGTGTGCTATAGTGAGGGAGGAGGAGTAACAGAGATACCATGTGTGCTATAGTGAGGGAGGAGGAGTAACAGAGATACCATGTGTGCTATAGTGAGGGGGAGGGGTAACAGATGTCATGTGTGCTATAGTGAGAGAGGAGGGGGTACCAGAGAAGCAGTGTGTGCTATAGTGTGAGAGGAGGGGGCACCAGAGAAGCAGTGTGTGCTATAGTGTGAGAGGAGGGGGCACCAGAGAGGCAGTGTGTGCTATAGTGTGAGAGGAGGGGGCACCAGAGGGGCAGTGTGTGCTATACTGTGAGAGGAAGGGACCCCAGAGAGGCAGTGTCTGCTATAGTCTGAGAGGAGGGGGCACCAGAGAGGCAGTGTGTGCTTAAGTGTGAGAGGAGGGGGCACCAGAGAAGCAGTGTGTGCTATAGTGTGAGAGGAGGGGGCACCAGAGAGGCAGTGTGTGCTATAGTGTGAGAGGAGGGTGCACAAGAGGGGCAGTGTGTGCTATAGTGTGAGAGGAGGGGGCACCAGAGAGGTAGTGTGTGCTATAGTGTGAGAGGAGGGGGCACCAGAGAGGTAGTGTGTGCTATAGTGTGAGAGGAGGGGGCACCAGAGAGGTAGTGTATGCTATAGTGTGAGAGGAGGGGGCACCAGAGAGGTAGTGTGTGCTATAGTGTGAGAGGAGGGGGCACCAGAGAGGTAGTGTGTGCTATAGTGTGAGAGGAGGGGGCACAAGAGAGGCAGTGTGTGCTATAGTGTGAGAGGAGGGGGCACCAGAGAGGCAGTGCGTGCTATATTGTGAGAAAAGGGGGCACAAGAGGGGCAGTGTGTGCTATAGTGTGAGAGGAGGGGGCACCAGAGGGGCAGTGTGTGCTATAGTGTGAGAGGAGGGGGCACCAGAGGGGCAGTGTGTGCTATAGTGTGAGAGGAGGGGACACCAGAGTAGAAGTGTGTGCTATAGTGTGAGAGGAGGGGGCACCAGAGGGGCAGTGTGTGCTATAGTGTGAGAGCAGGGGCACCAGAGAAGGAGTGTGTGCTATAGTGTGAGAGGAGGGGCACCAGAGAGGCAGTGTGTGCTATAGTGTGAGAGGAGGGGGCACCAGTGAGGCAGTGTGTGCTATAATATGAGGGTAGGGGGTACCAGAGAGGCAGTGTGTGCTATAGTGTGAGAGGAGGGGACACCAAAGAGGCAGTGTGTGCTATAGTGTGAGAGGAGGGGACACCAAAGAGGCATTGTGTGCTATAGTATGAGAGGAGGGGGCACCAGAGAGGCAGTGTGTGCTATAGAGTGAGAGAAGGGGGAACCTGAGAGGCAGTGTGTGCTATAGAGTGAGAGGAGGGGGCACCAGAGAGGCAGTGTGTGCTATAATATGAGGGTAGGGGGCACCAGAGGGGAAGTGTGTGCTATAGTGTGAGAGGAGGGGCACCAGAGAAGCAGTGTGTGCTATAATATGAGGGTAGGGGGCACCAGAGGGGCAGTGTGTGCTATAGTGTGAGAGTGGAGGGGCACCAGAGAGTCAGTGTGTGCTATAGTGTGAGAGGAGGGGGCACCAGAGAGTCAGTGTGTGCTATAGTGTGAGAGGAGGGGGCACCAGAGAGGCAGTGTGTGCTATAGTGTGAGAGGAGGGGGCACCAGAGAGGCAGTGTGTGCTATAGTGTGAGAGGAGGGGGGCACCAGAGAGGCAGTGTGTGCTATAGTGTGAGAGGAGGGGGCACCAGAGAGGCAGTGTGTGCTATAGTGTGAGAGGAGGGGGCACCAGAAAGGCAGTGTGTGCTATAGTGTGAGAGGAGGGGGCACCAGAGGGGCAGTGTGTGCTATAGTGTGAGAGGAGTGGGCACCAGAGAGGCAGTGTGTGCTATAGTGTGAGAGGGGGGGGGCACCAGAGAGGCAGTGTGTGCTATAATATGAGTGTAGGGGGCACAAGAGGGGCAGTGTGTGCTATAGTGTGAGAGGAGGGGGCACCAGAGAGGCAGTGTGTGCTACAGTGTGAGACGAGGGGGCACCATAGAGGCAGTGTGTGCTATAGTGTGAGAGGAGGGGACACCAGAGAGGCAGTGTGTGCTATAGTGTGAGAGGAGGGGGCACCAGAGAGGCAGTGTGTGCTATAGTGTGAGAGGAGGGGGCACCAGAGAGGCAGTGTGTGCTATAGAGTGAGAGGAGGGGGCACCAGAGAGGCAGTGTGTGCTATAATATGAGGGTAGCGGGCACCAGAGAGGTAGTGTGTGATATATTGTGAGTGGAGGGGACACCAGAGAGGCAGTGTGTGCTATAGTGTGAGAGGAGGGGGCACCAGAGAGGTAGTGTGTGCTATAGTGTGAGAGGAGGGGGTACCAGAGAGGCAGTGTGTGCTATAGTGTGAGAGGAGGGGGCACCAGAGAGGCAGTGTGTGCTATAGAGTGAGAGTAGGGGGCACCTGAGAGGCAATGTGTGCTATAGTGTGAGAGGAGGGGGCACCAGAGAGGCAGTGTGTGCTATAGTGTGAGAGGAGGGGGCACCAGAGAGGTAGTGTGTGCTATAGAGTGAGAGGAGGGGGCACCAGAGAGGCAGTGTGTGCTATAATATGAGGGTAGGGGGCACCAGAGGGGAAGTGTGTGCTATAGTGTGAGAGGAGGGGGCACCAGAGAGGCAGTGTGTGCTATAATATGAGGGTAGGGGGCACCAGAGGGGCAGTGTGTGCTATAGTGTGAGAGGAGGGAGTACCAGAGAGGCAGTGTGTGCTATAGTCTGAGAGGAGGGGGCACCAGAGAGGCAGTGTGTGCTTAAGTGTGATAGGAGGGGGCACCAGAAAGGCAGAGTGTGCTATAGTGTGAGAGGAGGGGGTACCAGAGAGGCAGTGTGTGCTATAGTCTGAGAGGAGGGGGCACCAGAGAGGCAGTGTTTGCTATAGTGTGAGAGGAGGGGGCACCAGAGAGGCAGTGTGTGCTATATTGTGAGAGGAGGGGGCACCAGAGAGGCAGTGTGTGCTATAGTGTGAGAGGAGGTGGCACCAGAGAGGCAGTGTGTGCTATAGTGTGAGAGGAGGGGGCACCAGAGAGGCAGTGTGTGCTATAGTGTGAGAGGAGAGGGCACCAGAGGGGCAGTGTGTGCTATACTGTAAGAGGAGGGGGCACCAGAGAGGCAGTGTGTGCTATAGTGTGAGAGGCGGGGGCACCAGAGAGGCAGTGTGTGCTACAGTGTGAGAGGAGGGGACACCAGAGAGGCAGTGTGTGCTATAGTGTGAGAGGAGGGGCACCAGAGAGGCAGTGTGTGCTATAGTGTGGGGGGGGGGGGGCACCAGAGAGGCAGTGTGTGCTATAGTGTGAGAGGAGGGGGCACCAGAGAGTCCGTGTGTGCTATGGAGTGAGAGGAGGGGGCACCAGAGAGGCAGTGTGTGCTATAGTGTGAGAGGAGGGGGCACCAGAGAGGCAGTGTGTGCTATAATATGAGGGTAGGGGGCACCAGAGGGGAAGTGTGTGCTATAGTGTGAGAGGAGGGAGTACCAGAGAGGCAGTGTGTGCTATAATATGAGGGTAGGGGGCACCAGAGGGGAAGTGTGTGCTATAGTGTGAGAGGAGTGGGCACCAGAGAGGCAGTGTGTGCTATAATATGAGGGTAGGGTGCACCAGAGGGGCAGTGTGTGCTACAGTGTGAGAGGAGGGGGCACCAGAGGGGCAGTGTGTGCTATACTGTAAGAGGAGGGGGCACCAGAGAGGCAGTGTGTGCTATAGTGTGAGAGGCGGGGGCACCAGAGAGGCAGTGTGTGCTTAAGTGTGAGAGGAGGGGGCACCAGAGAGGCAGTGTGTGCTACAGTGTGAGAGGAGGGGACACCAGAGAGGCAGTGTGTGCTATAGTGTGAGAGGAGGGGCACCAGAGAGGCAGTGTGTGCTATAGTGTGGGGGGGGGGGCACCAGAGAGGCAGTGTGTGCTATAGTGTGAGAGGAGGGGGCACCAGAGAGTCCGTGTGTGCTATGGAGTGAGAGGAGGGGGCACCAGAGAGGCAGTGTGTGCTATAGTGTGAGAGGAGGGGGCACCAGAGAGGCAGTGTGTGCTATAATATGAGGGTAGGGGGCACCAGAGGGGAAGTGTGTGCTATAGTGTGAGAGGAGGGAGTACCAGAGAGGCAGTGTGTGCTATAATATGAGGGTAGGGGGCACCAGAGGGGAAGTGTGTGCTATAGTGTGAGAGGAGTGGGCACCAGAGAGGCAGTGTGTGCTATAATATGAGGGTAGGGTGCACCAGAGGGGCAGTGTGTGCTATAGTGAGAGAGGAGGGAGTACCAGAGAGGCAGTGTGTGCTATAATATGAGGGTAGGGGTACCAGAGAGGCAGTGTATGCTATAGTGTGAGAGGAGTGAATACCAGAGAGGCAGTGTGTGCTATAATATGAGGGTAGGGGTACCAGAGAGGCAGTGTATGCTATAGTCTGAGAGGAGGGGACACCAGAGAGGCAGTGTGTGCTACAGTGTGAGAGGAGGGGGCACCAGAGAGGCAGTGTGTGCTATAGTGTGAGAGGAGGGGGCACCAGAGAGGCAGTGTGTGCTATTGAATGAGAGGAGGGGGCACCAGAGAGGCAGTGTGTGCTATAATATGAGGGTAGGGGGCACCAGAGGGGAAGTGTGTGCTATAGTGTGAGAGGAGGGAGTACCAGAGAGGCAGTGTGTGCTATAATATGAGGGTAGGGGGCACCAGAGGGGAAGTGTGTGCTATAGTGTGAGAGGAGTGGGCACCAGAGAGGCAGTGTGTGCTATAATATGAGGGTAGGGGGCACCAGAGGGGCAGTGTGTGCTATAGTGAGAGAGGAGGGAGTACCAGAGAGGCAGTGTGTGCTATAATATGAGGGTAGGGGTACCAGAGAGGCAGTGTATGCTATAGTGTGAGAGGAGGGAATACCAGAGAGGCAGTGTGTGCTATAATATGAGGGTAGGGGTACCAGAGAGGCAGTGTATGCTATAGTCTGAGAGGAGGGGACACCAGAGAGGCAGTGTGTGCTACAGTGTGAGAGGAGGGGGCACCAGAGAGGCAGTGTGTGCTATAGTGTGAGAGGAGGGGGCACCAGAGAGGCAGTGTGTGCTATTGAATGAGAGGAGGGGGCATCAGAGAGGCAGTGTGTGCTATAATATGAGGGTAGGGGGCACCAGAGGGGAAGTGTGTGCTATAGTGTGAGAGGAGGGGACACCAGAGAGGCAGTGTGTGCTATAATATGAGGGTAGGGGGCACCAGAGGGGCAGTGTGTGCTATAGTGTGAGAGGAGGGAGTACCAGAGAGGCAGTGTGTGCTATAATATGAGGGTAGGGGTACCAGAGAGGCAGTGTGTGCTATAGTGTGAGAGGAGGGGGCACCAGAGGGGCAGTGTGTGCTATAGTGTGAGAGGAGGGGCACCAGAGAGGCAGTGTGCTATAGTGTGAGAGGAGGGGGCACCAGAGGGGCAGTGTGTGCTATAGTGTGAGAGGAGGGAGTACCAGAGAGGCAGTGTGTGCTATAATATGAGGGTAGGGGTACCAGAGAGGCAGTGTGTGCTATGGTCTGAGAGGAGGGGGAAGTGTGAGCTATTGGAAGGGATGAAGGGACAAGTGTACTATAGGGAGGGGCACCAGTCAAGTGTGCTAAAGGGCGGGAGGAAGGGGGAACAAAGGGAGCAGAGTGTGCTATTGAGAGGGAGGAAGGGGCACCAGTGGGCAAGTGCGCTATAGGGAGGGAGGGGCACAAGTGGAGGGAGGGGCACAAGTGGAGCAGTGTGTGCTATATTGAGGGAGGTGGGGTAACAGATGTCATGTGCTATAGTGAGGGGGGAGGGGTAATAGATGCCATGTGTGCTATAGTGAGGGAGGAGGGGTAACAGATGTCATGTGCTATAGTGAGGGGGGAGGGGTAATAGATGCCATGTGTGCTATAGTGAGGGAGGAGGGGTAACAGATGTCATGTGCTATAGTGAGGGAGGAGGAGTAACAGAGATGCCATGTGTGCTATAGTGAGGGAGGAGGGGTAACAGATGTCATGTGTGCTATAGTGAGGGGGGAGGGGTAACAGATGTCATGTGTGCTATAGTGAGGGAGGAGGGGTAACAGATGTCATGTGTGCTATAGTGAGGGGGGAGGGGTAACAGATGTCATGTGTGCTATAGTGAGAGAGGAGGGGGTAACAGATGCCATGTGTGCTATAGTGAGGGGGGAGGGGTAACAGATGTCATTGTGTGCTATAGTGAGGGAGGAGGGGTAACAGATGTCATGTGTGCTATAGTGAGGGAGGAGGGGTAACAGATGCCATGTGTGCTATAGTGAGGGAGGAGGGGTAACAGATGTCATGTGTGCTATAGTGAGAGAGGAGGGGGTAACAGATGCCATGTGTGCTATAGTGAGGGGGGAGGGGTAACAGATGTCATTGTGTGCTATAGTGAGAGAGGAGGGGTAACAGAGATACCATGTGTGCTATTGTGAGAGAGGAGGGGTAACAGATGTCATGTGTGCTATTGTGAGGGGGGAGGGGTAACAGATGTCATGTGTGCTATAGTGAGGGAGGAGGGGTAACAGATGTCAGGTGTGCTATAGTGAGAGAGGAGGGGTAACAGAGATACCATGTGTGCTATAGTGAGGGAGGAGGAGTAACAGATGTCATGTGTGCTATAGTGAGGGAGGAGGGGTAACAGAGATACCATGTGTGCTATAGTGAAAGAGGAGGGGTAACAGAGATACCATGTGTGCTATAGTGAGAGAGGAGGGGTAACAGATGTCATGTGTGCTATAGTGAGGGAGGAGGGGTAACAGAGATACCATGTGTGCTATAGTGAAAGAGGAGGGGTAACAGAGATACCATGTGTGCTATAGTGAGAGAGGAGGGGTAACAGAGATACCATGTGTGCTATAGTGAGAGAGGAGGGGTAACAGAGATACCATGTGTGCTATAGTGAGGGAGGAGGAGTAACAGAGATACCATGTGTGCTATAGTGAGAGAGGAGGGGTAACAGAGATGTCATGTGTGCTATAGTGAGGGAGGAGGGGTAACAGAGATACCATGTGTGCTATAGTGAGGGAGGAGGAGTAACAGAGATACCATGTGTGCTATAGTTAGGGAGGAGGAGTAATAGACATACCATGTGTGCTATAGTGAGGGGGGAGGGGTAACAGATGCCATGTGTGCTATAGTGAGGGAGGAGGGGTAACAGATGCCATGTGTGCTATAGTGAGGGAGGAGGGGTAACAGATGTCATGTGGGCTATAGTGAGGGAGGAGGGGTAACAGATGTCATGTGTGCTATAGTGAGGGAGGAGGGGTAACAGATGTCATGTGTGCTATAGTGAGGGAGGAGGGGTAACAGATGTCATGTGTGCTATAGTGAGGGAGGAGGGGTAACAGAGATACCATGTGTGCTATAGTGAGAGAGGAGGGGTAACAGAGATACCATGTGTGCTATAGTGAGAGAGGAGGGGTAACAGAGATACCATGTGTGCTATAGTGAGAGAGGAGGGGTAACAGATGTCATGTGTGCTATAGTGAGGGAGGAGGGTTAACAGATACCATGTGTGCTATAGTTAGGGAGGAGGAGTAACAGAGATACCATGTGTGCTATAGTGAGGGGGGAGGGGTAACAGATGTCATGTGTGCTATAGTGAGGGAGGAGGGGTAACAGATGTCATGTGTGCTATAGTTAGGGAGGAGGGGTAACAGATGTCATGTGTGCTATAGTGAGGGAGGAGGGGTAACAGATGTCATGTGTGCTATAGTTAGGGGGGAGGGGTAACAGATACCATTTGTGTTATAGTGAGGGGGGAGGGGTAACAGATACCATGTGTGCTATAGTGAGGGAGGAGGGTTAACAGATACCATGTGTGCTATAGTGAGGGGGGAGGGGTAACAGATGTCAGAGGAGGGGTAACAGAGATGTCATGTGTGCTATAGTGAGGGGGGAGAAGGCACCAGAGGGGTAGCGTACACTATATTATGGGTCACATTTGTTATAGTAGGAGGGTACTAAAGGGTGGGTGACTATGGGTATTATATCATTGGGTGACTATGGGTATTATATCATTGGGTGACTATGGGTATTATATCATTGGGTGACTATGGGTATTACATCATTGGGTGACTATGGGTATTACATCATTGGGTGACTATGGGTATTATATCATTGGGTGACTATGGGTATTATATCATTGGGTGACTATGGGTATTACATCATTGGGTGGCTATGGGTATTATATCATTGGGTGACTATGGGTATTATATCATTGGGTGGCTATGGGTATTATATCATTGGGTGACTATGGGTATTACATCATTGGGTGACTATGGGTATTATATCATTGGGTGACTATGGGTATTATATCATTGGGTGACTATGGGTATTACATCATTGGGTGACTATGGGTATTACATCACTGGGTGACTATGGGTATTACATCATTGGGTGACTATGGGTATTACATCATTGGGTGACTATGGGTATTATATCATTGGGTGGCTATGGGTATTATATCATTGGGTGACTATGGGTATTATATCATTGGGTGACTATGGGTATTATATCATTGGGTGACTATGGGTATTACATCATTGGGTGACTATGGGTATTATATCATTGGGTGACTATGGGTATTATATCATTGGGTGACTATGGGTATTACATCATTGGGTGACTATGGGTATTATATCATTGGGTGACTATGGGTATTATATCATTGGGTGACTATGGGTATTACATCATTGGGTGGCTATGGGTATTATATCATTGGGTGACTATGGGTATTATATCATTGGGTGGCTATGGGTATTATATCATTGGGTGACTATGGGTATTACATCATTGGGTGACTATGGGTATTATATCATTGGGTGACTATGGGTATTATATCATTGGGTGACTATGGGTATTACATCATTGGGTGACTATGGGTATTACATCATTGGGTGACTATGGGTATTACATCATTGGGTGACTATGGGTATTACATCATTGGGTGACTATGGGTATTATATCATTGGGTGACTATGGGTATTATATCATTGGGTGACTATGGGTATTATATCATTGGGTGACTATGGGTATTACATCATTGGGTGACTATGGGTATTATATCATTGGGTGACTATGGGTATTATATCATTGGGTGACTATGGGTATTATATCATTGGGTGACTATGGGTATTATATCATTGGGTGACTATGGGTATTACATCATTGGGTGACTATGGGTATTACATCATTGGGTGACTATGGGTATTATATCATTGGGTGACTATGGGTATTATATCATTGGGTGACTATGGGTATTATATCATTGGGTGACTATGGGTATTATATCATTGGGTGACTATGGGTATTATATCATTGGGTGACTATGGGTATTATATCATTGGGTGACTATGGGTATTATATCATTGGGTGACTATGGGTATTATATCATTGGGTGGCTATGGGTATTATATCATTGGGTGACTATGGGTATTATATCATTGGGTGACTATGGGTATTACATCATTGGGTGACTATGGGTATTACATCATTGGGTGACTATGGGTATTATATCATTGGGTGACTATGGGTATTATATCATTTACAAGGACCAGTCAGAACTAATTAACCCCTGATCAGATGTATTCTGTATTACATACAATGTCTATAGTGAACAAACCCAATTGCTCCCTGACAATCTAACTGCAGCATCCGTATCCCTTTCCCAAGAAACTGTTTATAAATCTCTCCCCAGAATTACATCACAGATGATTATAAATTTCTATGGAAACAACATCTTGAGAATTCAGATGCCCAGAGGAAGAATTTAATTGCAAGATAAATGATATGATAATATGAAGATGAATTCAGGGAGAGGAATATTTACAGGTCTGAAGCATAACAGATATTTTCATGATAAATGATCGTGTTGTGGATGCGCGATGGATGAATTATATTAAAGATCACATTTATTAGAATTCCTCTCCGACAGTTACTGCTTTCTATCTGTTGTGTGCTAAACAAGTTATGCAGAGAGCTGGGCGACTGTTATATAAAAACCACGAGCCTATAATAATTCATATCCCTGCCACAGACGCCTAATGGTCGCGTCTCATTAGAAGATAAACTTTGTAAATTGTTAGGGAATGTGACCGCATAAACCGAACTGAAACTTTAGCAGAATAAAACCACCTGAAGTTCCTTTGCTGTAATTTATACAATGAGTACGACACCAAGTTTATTATCTAATAATTATTTGTTTATTGGGGACTTGTTTAAATGGACAGGAAACCAGCAGTGGGCGGTACTGATGGGGGCACTACTAGGCATAATGGGGGCACTGGGATTACCATGGGGGTGCTATGGAAGAAGATACTAGTGGCCCCTCCATGTATAATCTCCGAGATGCACAAAGCAAAACAACTTTTTTTGCTTTGTATTTGAAGCTTCATTGCTCTTTGCCAAGGCTTTACCAAGGCTTTTACTTCTAGAATAGTTCAGGTTTATCAGCAACCTATACTTTCTCTCACTATGATAAATTGCAGCCACTTGTACTGTAGGTGCAGTCTTCATTTGCCAGCGCTGTATATTATCACGGATCACTGTACTGTTTAGAATTATTGTGTAGTAGCAGGACAGACAGCAAAGACCATTGTGCTTGTCCCAGTAGCTTTGTACACAATCAACCAAGTTATCTGTCATTAGAACTAATCATGTGGTGCTGTACCTAACACTTTGGTAAGTAGAATACGCTTTCTATAAAGTTTATTGATTGGTTCAGTACAACCACTGTTCCCTCTAAGCTGTGCACCTGTGCAAACGCTCAGCAAATATGTAGGCAGCACACAGCTAAAGTTTTAGTGCACACAGCTTCCCTACCCTACGGCCTGGTATTTTATACATTTTTTAAGATTAGTTTGATTTGTTTTATTTAGTTTGTAACGTTCATATGGGCTGCACGCATTACCAATCTGAAATGCATTGTTTCCATAGAGAGTGAGGAAGGAGTAGCTGGGGTAAGCGGTTAGTGCTCTTATCTTCTGACAGTGTGCCAAGCTATCTCCTACCCTCTACCGATCCTCGTAGCCATTTTTATGTGAAGCGGGCAGCTGCCTGGGGCCAGGAGTGGAACTACCACTGAGCGGTGTTGCTGCATCTTCAGAAGACTCAGACCGCACTACTTCATTAAACAGCCTGGCTGACAAGAGGTCTCTCCCCTTATCTTTTCCCTTGTGCGGCGCAGTCGGGCAGCACAGTGCACACTGATTATTTTCAGAAGGAAAAGAGACAAATTAAGCTTCGGGAAAGGGGCAGGGTAGATTCAGCTGTTTCTATCATGTGTGCTTCATGCATCAGTGTACAAAAACCCTCAGCTCTGACCAGCAAACATCATCACCCTGCTTAGCCCTCTGTCCGGTAGCTTTAAGCAATCTCTTTATTTAACCCCCATACACTTTAATACTATGATCACTTAAAGTACTGATGTTTGCTATTATGTCTTGTCTGAGCTATTAAACAAAAGTGCCGGATTATGAGTGGAGCACAAAATATCGCTTATGCGAATGTGATATTTGCGCTTCGCTCAGTATTACAAGTTAGGTGCAATGCGAACGCGACATCACAGAAGCTTTGTGCTCACAAGAGCGCATTTCCAAAGGCTCCAATGGGAACCTTGTTCTCCTGCCGTGAGATACGGCATGAGAACCTAGCACAGCGAAGAGGGTAAGTAGGACAGCGATGGGCAGCAAATTGAATAATAAAGGCACTTTTTAGTACAAGCTGTTTACTGTCCCTTTAATACAATATTGTAATAAAGATTATCAATAGGAACTTATAAAGAATGCATAAAAATCTCTTCTGAAGTTACGTGCCAGGGCGTGAGAATCTATTTGCGCTAATAGGATTCTTCAAGGTCGAATCTAAGTTTGAAACAAGCTGTGTTGGAATGAAAAGCGCTTGAACACGGAGTGAAAAGCTAAATACTCGGATTTACTGCCAGTTGACCTACTTTGATCAGTGCCTGAATGCAACACCTTGAAGATCAGCGCTCAGAGAACAAAACAAAGGTCTGCTCTGCATTTTATAGATTAGAGTCTATAAAATGCTTTTTCCTAGGTTTCTTGTGAGTTCATTAGAGGTCACAAACTTTGTTATAGGAAGAATAAAAATATCTGATCTTACACCATTTATTCAGTGGTATAATCCTGTCTGACACTGGGACTCATAAATCCATCTACTTTCGCTGATGAATTTACCTTAAAGACTTAGGCCTAGATTTAGAGTTCGGAGGTAAAAGGGCTGTTAACGCTCCGCGGGTTTTTTTCTGGCCGCACCATAAATTTAACTCTGGTATCGAGAGTTCAAACAAATGCTGCGTTAGGCTCCAAAAAAGGAGCGTAGAGCATTTTTACCGCAAATGCAACTCTCGATACCAGAGTTGCTTACGGACGCGGCCGGCATCAAAAACGTGCTCGTGCACGATTCTCCCATAGGAAACAATGGGGCTGTTTGAGCTGAAAAAAAACCTAACACCTGCAAAAAAGCAGCGTTCAGCTCCTAACGCAGCCCCATTGTTTCCTATGGGGAAACACTTCCTACGTCTGCACCTAACACTCTAACATGTACCCCGAGTCTAAACACCCCTAACCTTACACTTATTAACCCCTAATCTGCCGCCCCCGCTATCGCTGACCCCTGCATTACACTTTTAACCCCTCATCTGCCGCTCCGTAAACCGCCGCCACCTACGTTATCCCTATGTACCCCTAATCTGCTGCCCTAACATCGCCGACCCCTATGTTATATTTATTAACCCCTAATCTGCCCCCCACAACGTCGCCGACACCTACCTACACTTATTAACCCCTAATCTGCCGAGCGGACCTGAGCGCTACTATAATAAAGTTATTAACCCCTAATCCGCCTCACTAACCCTATCATAAATAGTATTAACCCCTAATCTGCCCTCCCTAACATCGCCGACACCTACCTTCAATTATTAACCCCTAATCTGCCGACCGGAGCTCACCGCTATTCTAATAAATGTATTAACCCCTAAAGCTAAGTCTAACCCTAACACTAACACCCCCCTAAGTTAAATATAATTTTTATCTAACGAAATAAATTAACTCTTATTAAATAAATAATTCCTATTTAAAGCTAAATACTTACCTGTAAAATAAATCCTAATATAGCTACAATATAAATTATAATTATATTATAGCTATTTTAGGATTAATATTTATTTTACAGGCAACTTTGTAATTATTTTAACCAGGTACAATAGCTATTAAATAGTTAAGAACTATTTAATAGTTACCTAGTTAAAATAATTACAAATTTACCTGTAAAATAAATCCTAACCTAAGTTATAATTAAACCTAACACTACCCTATCAATAAAATAATTAAATAAACTACCTACAATTACCTACAATTAACCTAACACTACACTATCAATAAATTAATTAAACACAATTGCTACAAATAAATAAAATTAAATAAACTATCTAAAGTACAAAAAATAAAAAAGAACTAAGTTACAGAAAATAATAAAATATTTACAAACATAAGAAAAATATTACAACAATTTTAAACTAATTACACCTACTCTAAGCCCCCTAATAAAATAACAAAGCCCCCCAAAATAAAAAATTCCCTACCCTATTCTAAAATACAAATATTACAAGCTCTTTTACCTTACCAGCCCTGAACAGGGCCCTTTGCGGGGCATGCCCCAAGAATTTCAGCTCTTTTGCCTGTAAAAAAAAACATACAATACCCCCCCCCCAACATTACAACCCACCACCCACATACCCCTAATCTAACCCAAACCCCCCTTAAATAAACCTAACACTACCCCCCTGATGATCTTCCTACCTTGTCTTCACCATGCCAGGTTCACCGATCCGTCCTGGCTCCAAGATCTTCATCCACCCCAAGCGGGGGCTAGACATCCACTGAAGAAGTCCAGAAGAGGGTCCAAAGTCTTCCTCCTATCCGGCAAGAAGAGGACATCCGGACCGGCAAACATCTTCTCCAAGCGGCATCTTCTATCTTCTTCCATCCGATGACGACCGGCTCCATCTTGAAGACCTCCAGCGCGGATCCATCCTCTTCTTCCGACGACTAGACGACGAATGACGGTTCCTTTAAGGGACGTCATCCAAGATGGCGTCCCTCGAATTCCGATTGGCTGATAGGATTCTATCAGCCAATCGGAATTAAGGTAGGAATTTTCTGATTGGCTGATGGAATCAGCCAATCAGAATATAGTTCAATCCGATTGGCTGATCCAATCAGCCAATCAGATTGAGCTCGCATTCTATTGGCTGTTCCGATCAGCCAATAGAATGCGAGCTCAATCTGATTGGCTGATTGGATCAGCCAATCGGATTGAACTATATTCTGATTGGCTGATTCCATCAGCCAATCAGAAAATTCCTACCTTAATTCCGATTGGCTGATAGAATCCTATCAGCCAATCGGAATTCGAGGGACGCCATCTTGGATGACGTCCCTTAAAGGAACCGTCATTCGTCGTCTAGTCGTCGGAAGAAGAGGATGGATCCGCGCTGGAGGTCTTCAAGATGGAGCCGGTCGTCATCGGATGGAAGAAGATAGAAGATGCCGCTTGGAGAAGATGTTTGCCGGTCCGGATGTCCTCTTCTTGCCGGATAGGAGGAAGACTTTGGACCCTCTTCTGGACTTCTTCAGTGGATGTCTAGCCCCCGCTTGGGGTGGATGAAGATCTTGGAGCCAGGACGGATCGGTGAACCTGGCATGGTGAAGACAAGGTAGGAAGATCATCAGGGGGGTAGTGTTAGGTTTATTTAAGGGGGGTTTGGGTTAGATTAGGGGTATGTGGGTGGTGGGTTGTAATGTTGGGGGGGGGGTATTGTATGTTTTTTTTTACAGGCAAAAGAGCTGAAATTCTTGGGGCATGCCCCGCAAAGGGCCCTGTTCAGGGCTGGTAAGGTAAAAGAGCTTGTAATATTTGTATTTTAGAATAGGGTAGGGAATTTTTTATTTTGGGGGGCTTTGTTATTTTATTAGGGGGCTTAGAGTAGGTGTAATTAGTTTAAAATTGTTGTAATATTTTTCTTATGTTTGTAAATATTTTATTATTTTCTGTAACTTAGTTCTTTTTTATTTTTTGTACTTTAGATAGTTTATTTAATTTTATTTATTTGTAGCAATTGTGTTTAATTAATTTATTGATAGTGTAGTGTTAGGTTAATTGTAGGTAATTGTAGGTAGTTTATTTAATTATTTTATTGATAGGGTAGTGTTAGGTTTAATTATAACTTAGGTTAGGATTTATTTTACAGGTAAATTTGTAATTATTTTAACTAGGTAACTATTAAATAGTTCTTAACTATTTAATAGCTATTGTACCTGGTTAAAATAATTACAAAGTTGCCTGTAAAATAAATATTAATCCTAAAATAGCTATAATATAATTATAATTTATATTGTAGCTATATTAGGATGTATTTTACAGGTAAGTATTTAGCTTTAAATAGGAATTATTTATTTAATAAGAGTTAATTTATTTCGTTAGATAAAAATTATATTTAACTTAGGGGGGTGTTAGTGTTAGGGTTAGACTTAGCTTTAGGGGTTAATACATTTATTAGAATAGCGGTGAGCTCCGGTCGGCAGATTAGGGGTTAATAATTGAAGGTAGGTGTCGGCGATGTTAGGGAGGGCAGATTAGGGGTTAATACTATTTATGATAGGGTTAGTGAGGCGGATTAGGGGTTAATAACTTTATTATAGTAGCGCTCAGGTCCGCTCGGCAGATTAGGGGTTAATAAGTGTAGGTAGGTGTCGGCGACGTTGTGGGGGGCAGATTAGGGGTTAATAAATATAACATAGGGGTCGGCGATGTTAGGGGTAGCAGATTAGGGGTACATAGGGATAACGTAGGTGGCGGCGATTTGCGGTCGGAAGATTAGGGGTTAATTATTTTAAGTAGCTTGCGGCGACGTTGTGGGGGGCAAGTTAGGGGTTAATAGATATAATACAGGGGTCGGCGGTGTTAGGGGCAGCAGATTAGGGGTACATAAGTATAACGTAGGTGGCGGTCGGCAGATTAGGGGTTAAAAATTTTAATCGAGTGGCGGCGATGTGGGGGGAGCTCGGTTTAGGGGTACATAGGTAGTTTATGGGTGTTAGTGTACTTTAGGGTACAGTAGTTAAGAGCTTTATAAACCGGCGTTAGCCAGAAAGCTCTTAACTCCTGCTATTTTCAGGCGGCTGGAGTTTTGTCGTTAGAGCTCTAACGCTCACTGCAGAAACGACTCTAAATACCAGCGTTAGAAAGATCCCATTGAAAAGATAGGCTACGCAAATGGCGTAGGGGGATCTGCGGTATGGAAAAGTCGCGGCTGAAAAGTGAGCGTTAGACCCTTTAATCACTGACTCCAAATACCAGCGGGCGGCCAAAACCAGCGTTAGGAGCCTCTAACGCTGGTTTTGACGGCTACCGCCGAACTCTAAATCTAGGCCTTAATGAGTCCATTAAACAGTTTACCAACCACACTGCACAGCAGAATAAGAAACTTTTTTATATTTAATTTACAAATGACATCTGTGAGTAACAAATATAATCCCATCTGTCTCACTCATGGACCATAATTATAACAGTTCCTTATATGTGTAGAACTGGGAAAATCTTCAGGGTATGTTCAGTGTTCTGCATTAATAAAACTGATAACCCTGCGGTAGGCGATGGACTTTAAAGCAGATCATACTCATATATTGTCGATAGAATCACAAGAATGTTCATAATAACCACAGATTACATATGATGACACCCAAGTGACCACAGATTATATATGGTGACACCCAAGTGACCACAGATTACATATGATGACACCCAAGTGACCACAGATTATATATGGTGACACCCAAGTGACCACAGATTACATATGATGACACCCAAGTGACCACAGATTATATATGGTGACACCCAAGTGACCACAGATTACATATGATGACACCCAAGTGACCACAGATTACATATGATGACACCCAAGTGACCACAGATTACATATGATGACACCCAAGTGACCACAGATTACATATGGTGACACCCAAATAAGCACTGCTACTATGTACAAGACTGCTAGTATACTGGTGTAAATGCACATTTCTACTATATACAAGACTGCTAGCATACTGGTGTAAATATGCACTGCTACTATGTACAAGACTGCTAGTATACTGGTGTAAATATGCACTACTACTATGTACAAGTCTGCTAGTATACTGGTGTAAATATGCATTGCTACTATGTACAAGACGGCTAGTATACTGGTGTAAATGCGCACTGCAACTATGTACAAGTCTGCTAGTATACTGGTGTAAATGTGCATTGCTACTCTGTACAAGACTGCTAGTATACTGGTGTAAATGTGCACTGCTACTATGTACAAGACTGCTAGTATACTGGTGTAAATATGCACTGCTACTATGTACAAGACTGCTAGTATACTGGTGTAAATATGCACTACTACTATGTACAAGTCTGCTAGTATACTGATGTAAATGTGCACTGCAACTATGTACAAGTCTGCTGGTATACTGGTGTAAATGTGCATTGCTACTATGTACAAGTCTGCTAGTATACTGGTGTAAATGTACACTGCTACTATATACAAGACTGCTAGTATACTGGTGTAAATGTGCACTGCTACTATATACAAGACTGCTAGTATACTGGTGTAAATGTGCACTACTACTATGTACAAGGCTGCTAGTATACTGGTGTAAATGTGCACTGCAACTATGTACAAGTCTGCTGGTATACTGGTGTAAATGTGCATTGCTACTATGTACAAGTCTGCTAGTATACTGGTGTAAATGTACACTGCTACTATATACAAGACTGCTAGTATACTGGTGTAAATGTGCACTACTACTATGTACAAAGCTGCTAGTATACTGGTGTAAATGTGCATTGCTACTATGTACAAGTGTGCTAATATACTGGTGAAAATATGCACTACTACATACACGACTGATAGTATAATGGTGTAAATGTGCACTGCTACAATGTACAAGACTGCTAGTATACCGGTGTAAATGTGCACTACTACTCTGTACAAGACTGATAGTATACTGGTGTAAATGTGCACTGCTACTATGTACAAGACTGCTAGTATACTGGTGTAAATGTGCACTGCTACTATGTACAAGGCTGCTAGTTTTCTGGTGTAAATATGCACTGCTACTATGTGCAAGACTGCTAGTATATTGGTGTAAATATGCATTGCTACTATGTACCAGGCTGCTAGTATACTGGTGTAAATATGCACTGCTAATATGTGCAAGACTGCTAGTATACTGGTGTAAATGTGCACTACTACTCTGTACAAGACTGCTAGTATACCGGTGTAAATGTGCACTACTACTCTGTACAAGACTGCTAGTATACCGGTGTAAATGTGCACTACTACTCTGTACAAGACTGCTAGTATACCGGTGTAAATGTGCACTACTACTCTGTACAAGACTGCTAGTATACTGGTGTAAATATGCACTGCTACTATGTACAAGACTGCTAGTATACTGGTGTAAATGTGCACTGCTACTATGTACAAGACTGCTAGTATTCTAATGTATATGTGCACTGCTACTATGTACAAGACTGCTAGTATACTGGTGTAAATATGCACTGCTACTATGTACAAGACGGCTAGTATACTGGTGTAAATGTGCACTGCTACTATGTACAAGACGGCTAGTATACTGGTGTAAATGTGCACTGCTACTATGTACAAGACTGCTAGTATTCTAATGTATATGTGCACTGCTACTATGTACAAGACTGCTAGTATACTGGTGTAAATGTGCACTGCTACTATGTACAAGACTGCTAGTATACTGGTGTAAATATGCACTGCTACTATGTGCAAGACTGCTAGTATATTGGTGTAAATATGCATTGCTACTATGTACCAGGCTGCTAGTATACTGGTGTAAATATGCACTGCTAATATGTGCAAGACTGCTAGTATACTGGTGTAAATATGCACTGCTACTATGTACAAGACTGCTAGTATACTGGTGTAAATATGCACTGCTACTATGTACAAGACTGCTAGTATACTGGTGTAAATATGCACTACTACTATGTACAAGTCTGCTAGTATACTGGTGTAAATATGCACTGCTACTATGTGCAAGACTGCTAGTATACTGGTGTAAATATGCATTGCTACTATGTACAAGACTGCTAGTATACTGATGTAAATATGCACTGCTACTATGTACAAGACTGCTAGTATACTGGTGTAAATATGCACTGCTACTATGTGCAAGACTGCTAGTATTCTGGTGTAAATGTGCACTGCTACTATGTACAAGACTGCTAGTATACTGGTGTAAATATGCACTGCTACTATGTACAAGACTGCTAGTATACTGGTGTAAATATGCACTGCTACTATGTGCAAGACTGCTAGTATACTGGTGTAAATATGCATTGCTACTATGTACAAGACTGCTAGTATACTGATGTAAATATGCACTGCTACTATGTACAAGACTGCTAGTATACTGGTGTAAATATGCACTGCTACTATGTGCAAGACTGCTAGTATACTGGTGTAAATATGCACTGCTACTATGTACAAGACGGCTAGTATACTGGTGTAAATATGCACTGCTACTATGTACAAGACTGCTAGTATACTGGTGTAAATATGCACTGCTACTATGTACAAGACTGCTAGTATACTGGTGTAAATATACACTGCTACTACGTACAAGATTGCTAGTATACTGGTGTAAATATGCACTGCTACAATGTGCAAGACTGCTAGTATATTGGTGTAAATATGCATTGCTACTATGTACCAGGCTGCTAGTATATTGGTGTAAATATGCATTGCTACTATGTACCAGGCTGCTAGTATACTGGTGTAAATATGCACTGCTACTATGTGCAAGACTGCTAGTATATTGGTGTAAATATGCATTGCTACTATGTACAAGACTGCTAGTATACTGGTGTAAATATACACTGCTACTACGTACAAGACTGCTAGTATACTGATGTAAATATGCACTGCTACTATGTACAAGACTGCTAGTATATTGGTGTAAATGTGCACTGCTACTATGTACAAGACTGCTAGTATATTGGTGTAAATATGCACTGCTACTATGTACAAGTCTGCTAGTATACTGGTGTAAATGTGCACTGCAACTATGTACAAGTCTGCTAGTATACTGGTGTAAATATGCACTGCTACTATGTACAAGACTGCTAGTATACTGGTGTAAATATGCACTACTACTATGTACAAGTCTGCTAGTATACTGGTGTAAATATGCACTGCTACTATGTACAAGACTGCTAGTATACTGGTGTAAATGTGCACTGCAACTATGTACAAGGCTGCTAGTATACTGATGTAAATATGCACTGCTACTACGTACAAGAAAGCTAGTATACTGATGTAAATATGCACTGCTTTTATATACAAGACTGCTAGTATACTGGTGTAAATATGCACTACTACTATGTGCAAGACTGCTAGTATACTGGTGTAAATGTGCACTGCTATAATGTACCAGGCTACTAGTATACTGGTGTAAATGTGCACTACTACTATGTACCAGGCTGCTAGTATATTGGTGTAATTGTGCACTACTACTATGTACCAGACTGCTGGTATACTGGTGTAAATGTGCACTGCTATAATGTACCAGGCTGCTAGTATACTGGTGTAAATGTCCACTACTACTATGTACCAGGCTGCTAGTATACTGGTGGAAATATGCATTGCTACTTCGTACAAGACTGCTAGTATACTGGTGTAAATGTGCACTGCTACTATGTACCAGGCTGCTAGTATACTGGTGTAAATGCACACTGCTACTATATACACGACTGCTAGCATACTGGTGTAAATATGCACTGCTACTATGTACAAGACTGCTAGTATACTGGTGTAAATATGCACTACTACTATGTACAAGACGGCTAGTATACTGGTGTAAATGTGCACTGCTACTATGTACAAGACTGCTAGTATTCTAATGTATATGTGCACTGCTACTATGTACAAGACTGCTAGTATACTGGTGTAAATGTGCACTGCTACTATGTACAAGACTGCTAGTATACTGGTGTAAATATGCACTGCTACTATGTGCAAGACTGCTAGTATATTGGTGTAAATATGCATTTCTACTATGTACCAGGCTGCTAGTATACTGGTGTAAATATGCACTGCTAATATGTGCAAGACTGCTAGTATACTGGTGTAAATATGCACTGCTACTATGTACAAGACTGCTAGTATACTGGTGTAAATATGCACTGCTACTATGTGCAAGACTGCTAGTATACTGGTGTAAATATGCACTGCTACTATGTACAAGACTGCTAGTATACTGATGTAAATATGCACTGCTACTATGTACAAGACTGCTAGTATACTGGTGTAAATATGCACTGCTACTATGTGCAAGACTGCTAGTATTCTGGTGTAAATGTGCACTGCTACTATGTACAAGACTGCTAGTATACTGGTGTAAATATGCACTGCTACTATGTACAAGACTGCTAGTATACTGGTGTAAATATGCACTGCTACTATGTGCAAGACTGCTAGTATACTGGTGTAAATATGCATTGCTACTATGTACAAGACTGCTAGTATACTGATGTAAATATGCACTGCTACTATGTACAAGACTGCTAGTATACTGGTGTAAATATGCACTGCTACTATGTGCAAGACTGCTAGTATACTGGTGTAAATATGCACTGCTACTATGTACAAGACGGCTAGTATACTGGTGTAAATATGCACTGCTACTATGTACAAGACTGCTAGTATACTGGTGTAAATATGCACTGCTACTATGTACAAGACTGCTAGTATACTGGTGTAAATATGCACTGCTACTATGTACAAGACTGCTAGTATACTGGTGTAAATATGCACTACTACTATGTGCAAGACTGCTAGTATATTGGTGTAAATATGCATTGTTACTATGTACCAGGCTGCTAGTATACTGGTGTAAATATGCACTTCTACTATGTGCAAGACTGCTAGTATATTGGTGTAAATATGCATTGTTACTATGTACAAGACTGCTAGTATACTGGTGTAAATATGCACTGCTACTATGTACAAGACTGCTAGTATACTGGTGTAAATATGCACTGCTACTATGTACCAGGCTGCTAGTATACCGGTGTAAATGTGCACTACTACTATGTACAAGACTGCTAGTATACTGGTGTAAATGTGCACTGCAACTATGTACAAGGCTGCTAGTATAATGATGTAAATATGCACTGCTACTATGCACAAGTCTGCTAGTATACTGGTGTAGATATGCACTGCTACTATGTACAAGACTATTAGTATACTGCTGTAAATGTGCACTGCTACTATGTACAAGGCTGCTAGTATACTGGTGTACATGTGCACTGCTACTATGTACAAGACTGCTAGTATACTGATGTAAATATGCACTGCTACTATGTACAAGACTGCTAGTATACTGGTGTAAATATACACTGCTACTATGTACAAGACTGCTAGTATATTGGTGTAAATATGCATTGCTACTATGTGCAAGACTGCTAGTACATTGGTGTAAATATGCATTGCTACTATGTACAAGACTGCTAGTATACTGGTGTAAATATGCATTGCTACTATGTACAAGACTGCTAGTATATTGGTGTAAATATGCACTGCTACTATGTGCAAGACTGCTAGTATATTGGTGTAAATATGCACTGCTACTATGTACAAGACTGCTAGTATATTGGTGTAAATATGCACTGCTACTATGTACAAGACTGCTAGTATATTGGTGTAAATATGCACTGCTACTATGTGCAAGACTGCTAGTATATTGGTGTAAATATGCACTGCTACTATGTACAAGACTGCTAGTATATTGGTGTAAATATGCACTGCTACTATGTACAAGACTGCTAGTATACTGGTGTAAATGTGCACTGCAACTATGTACAAGACTGCTAGTATACTGGTGTAAATATGCATTGCTACTATGTGCAAGACTGCTAGTATATTGGTGTAAATATGCATTGCTACTATGTGCAAGACTGCTAGTATACTGGTGTAAATATGCACTGCTACTATGTACAAGACTGCTAGTATACTGGTGTAAATATACACTGCTACTACGTACAAGATTGCTAGTATACTGGTGTAAATATGCACTGCTACAATGTGCAAGACTGCTAGTATATTGGTGTAAATATGCATTGCTACTATGTGCAAGACTGCTAGTATACTGGTGTAAATATGCACTGCTACAATGTGCAAGACTGCTAGTATATTGGTGTAAATATGCACTGCTACTATGTACCAGGCTGCTAGTATACTGGTGTAAATATGCACTGCTACTATGTACCAGGCTGCTAGTATACTGGTGTAAATATGCACTGCTACTATGTGCAAGACTGCTAGTATATTGGTGTAAATATGCACTGCTACTATGTGCAAGACTGCTAGTATATTGGTGTAAATATGCATTGCTACTATGTACAAGACTGCTAGTATACTGGTGTAAATATACACTGCTACTACGTACAAGACTGCTAGTATACTGATGTAAATATGCACTGCTACTATGTACAAGACTGCTAGTATATTGGTGTAAATGTGCACTGCTACTATGTACAAGACTGCTAGTATATTGGTGTAAATATGCACTGCTACTATGTACAAGTCTGCTAGTATACTGGTGTAAATGTGCACTGCAACTATGTACAAGTCTGCTAGTATACTGGTGTAAATATGCACTGCTACTATGTACAAGACTGCTAGTATACTGGTGTAAATATGCACTACTACTATGTACAAGTCTGCTAGTATACTGGTGTAAATATGCACTGCTACTATGTACAAGACTGCTAGTATACTGGTGTAAATGTGCACTGCAACTATGTACAAGGCTGCTAGTATACTGATGTAAATATGCACTGCTACTACGTACAAGAAAGCTAGTATACTGATGTAAATATGCACTGCTACTATATACAAGACTGCTAGTATACTGGTGTAAATATGCACTACTACTATGTGCAAGACTGCTAGTATACTGGTGTAAATGTGCACTGCTATAATGTACCAGGCTACTAGTATACTGGTGTAAATGTGCACTACTACTATGTACCAGGCTGCTAGTATATTGGTGTAATTGTGCACTACTACTATGTACCAGACTGCTGGTATACTGGTGTAAATGTGCACTGCTATAATGTACCAGGCTGCTAGTATACTGGTGTAAATGTCCACTACTACTATGTACCAGGCTGCTAGTATACTGGTGGAAATATGCATTGCTACTTCGTACAAGACTGCTAGTATACTGGTGTAAATGTGCACTGCTACTATGTACCAGGCTGCTAGTATACTGGTGTAAATGTGCACTGCTACTATATACAAGACTGCTAGTATACTGGTGTAAATATGCACTACTACTATGTACAAGACTGCTAGTATACTGGTGTAAATGTGCACTGCTATAATGTACCAGGCTGCTAGTATACTGGTGTAATTGTGCACTACTACTATGTACCAGGCTGCTAGTATACTGGTGTAAATGTGCACTGCTATAATGTACCAGGCTGCTAGTATACTGGTGTAAATGTCCACTACTACTATCTACCAGGCTGCTAGTATACTGGTGTAAATGTGCACTACTACTATGTACTAGACTGCTAGTATACTGGTGTAAATGTGCACTGCTATAATGTACCAGGCTGCTAGTATACTGGTGTAAATGTGCACTACTACTATGTACCAGGCTGCTAGTATACTGGTGTAAATGTGCACTACTACTATGTACCAGGCTGCTAGTATACTGGTGTAATTGTGCACTACTACTATGTACCAGGCTGCTACTATACTGGTGTAAATATGCACTGCTACTATGTACCAGGCTGCTAGTATACTGGTGTAAATGTGCACTACTACTATGTACCAGGCTGCTAGTATACTGGTGTAAATGTGCACTACTACTATGTACCAGGCTGCTAGTATACTGGTGTAAATGTGCACTACTACTATGTACCAGGCTGCTAGTATACTGGTGTAAATGTGCACTACTACTATGTACCAGGCTGCTAATATACTGGTGTAAATCTGCACTACTACTAAGTACCAGGCTGCTAGTATACTGGTGTAATTGTGCACTACTACTATGTACCAGGCTGCTAGTATACTGGTGTAAATGTGCACTACTACTATGTACCAGGCTGCTAGTATATTGGTGTAAATGTGCACTACTACCATGTACCAGACTGCTAGTATACTGATGTAAATATGCACTGCTACTATGTACAAGTCTGCTAGAATACTGGTGTAGATATGCACTGCTACTACGTACAAGACTGCTAGTATACTGATGTAAATATGCACTGCTACTATGTGCAAGACTGCTAGTATACTGGTGTAAATGTGCACTGCTATAATGTAACTGGCTGCTAGTATACTGGTGTAAATATGCACTACTACTATGTACCAGGCTGCTAGTATACTGGTGTAAATGTACACTACTACTATGTACCAGGCTGCTAGTATATTGGTGTAAATGTGTATACTAATATTTTTTCTATGGTTTATAAGATGGCTTTATTTATAGTTTGATCCCTCATTTACAGATAGTACAGGATTCTCCCTGTGTGAGAGATTGTCAAGATCTTATGAGGACGTTTTGTGACAACTTCACCAGGCAAGATGCCATAGTAGATTACAGAACAGTAATGACATTTAGCCAGAATGCAATGACAGCAGATGTAGGAGTTGGTAATTATTATATTGTAATTTATTTGTAGAGCACCAACAGATTACACTGGGCTATAAACATAGGTATTATAATCCCTTAAATCTTATTTTGTTTGTTTATTAACACGCTCTAACGATACCAGAGGCACAAACTGGAACAATTTAAATAAAAGTATAATTTTACTTCAATTTTTTGCCAATATATTAAAATAATGTAGTTCTCCCTGACCTACTGTAGCTGCTGTATATTAGAATACTGAGCTACAGGATCGCCACGCTCGGTTCAGTAGGCCACCAATCACTCACCTGCGTGTCCCAGCGTGCTCCCTCCATAAACAAGCCATGTACATAGGCGCCTTCACGAGGAGGGCTACTGAAATCCTCTCGGTTCTTTTTGGTAACATCACATTGCAGGGTCATCTTGTCAAGAGGCCATTCATTTTTCCTGGCCATGGACTGCATGATCGCAGTAAGAAATGACTGAGGGTTGAAGAATCCAGCAAGCCACACAGCGCATGGTAGAGCAAAGTCTCCTGTCCAGGTCTCCAACTCCTTAATACGGTTTAGGAGGTCAACAAACCACCCTGCCAGCCCAGCCATAGAAGGATAAGCTCTCTTGGTCCATGACTCTGGTACAAGGTCCAGGAAGATTGCATTCTGTAGATTCTCCATGTCACTGGTCATTGTCAGTTCTCCCTGAGGAAATAAACTAAATAATTAGTCACTGGAATAAACCTGACACAGCCATGTGAGGCCAAACACAAAACAAACAAACAAACAAACTGTAATCCTGTTAAACCAGTACATACTGCAGTTATACTGAGATTGTGTATAGGGCAATGCTACAGTAAGTCTCACATGTCACCCCCAGAGGGACAGGAGACCAGGAGTGCATACTGCAGTATCCTGAGATTGTCTGTGTATAGGGCAATGCTACAGTGAGTCTCACATGTCACCCCCAGAGGGACAGGAGACCAGGAGTGCATACTGCAGTTATACTGAGATTGTCTGTGTTACAAACTGCTATTTGTAACTGGCCCTTTAAATGGAAAATTGCCCTGCTTCCCTGGATTTTGGAGAAGCCTATTTGCCAGCCTCCTTCCACATGACTATGGCCCCTGGAAGATTGTGCCCCTGAAAACATATTAACTTTTATTGGGTGTGTATGGCCCTTTAAGAACCGTCTGGGGACATATTGTGACTTTGGTGAACAATGCCCCCTTAAGACTATGTCCCCAGACCTGTGAAATGACTTGTCCCTGGCTTTCTCCCACTTGGTTCAGTTTCATTGTGTGCCATTAAGTGCTATGTGACAGACCCTTCGGTCAGAACTACAGAGATAACTTTGTTCAGCTTCAAGAAGCATTCTAAATACAAGTTTGCTGGGATCAGCTCTAATTAAGTTTAGTGATAAACTTTCCCATTGTCTAATCAGACTTCTAGTAGTGATAAGGTGGTCTGCATTGTTTTATTGTGTGTAAAATGTTATCTGCTGAAGTAATGTTGTGGCCTGTCAAAGGGAGTGTCTCTCTATCTAATATCAAATGTGTGATGGGGGATTTGATGCCTCCCCCTGAGAGTGTCCTGTTTGCATGTAACCTCAATAAAAAGCAGGCTGTGTGCTCCAGCACATGAGACCTATTTCTGACCCTCTAACTTGCAGCTTTGACTCATGTTTGTAGGGTACAGCTATCATCACTACAGGGATTGCTATGTTTTTCATACTCCCTTAGCTACAGGGATTGCTACAGAAAGAAGAGGTTCACCTACTGGAGCCTGGTCGTAGGTCCAGGGCGCAGAGCAGACGGCGAGATACCAGCCCAGCAGCGGTGGTTCTTGGAGTCTGCGTTACTTATGGTGGCTACGCAGCAGTTAGAGTGTCTACGGTGCTGCTGCTCCTTTGGTGAGCGCTAGGAGCATCCCTTTCTACGGTCCAACTTCCAGCCAGCCTGGAGGCAACCGTAACATTTGGCGGCAGCGGTGGGATCGCGTCCTAGCGCAAGGAGCAGCACCACAACAGCACTGGTATCGTAGGAGAGTAATTGAGGGCAACGCTAGCCACTGTGCAGCGTCCCTACCTACAGCAGCATGGAGCTGACAAGACACTGGTCAGAACCCTGTGAAGAGCACCTCAACCTGATCCGTCGCTATGAGGGCGCTGATTTCGTTCCAGAGGTAAAGAGGCGGCTAGTCCGATATGGTCCAGACCCTGCACAGGAGGTAGTCAGTCGCCTCATCCGGGAATTGGCTACTGAGAACGAAGCGGCACGAGCCTTTGAGCGCCAACTGTGGAGTTTGAGGGTATGGACACCTGGTCTCTCTCCCCAGCCGCAGCATGTTCCACAGGGAGAGGAGAGCAGCGACCTCCCTCCCCAGCGGCAGTATACTGTGCAGAGGGAAGAGACAACCGGTCTCCTTCCCCAACCCCAACCAGAGATACCAGAGGCAGCAGGCCTCATAGACTGGTCCTGGGAGGACCCCCAGCAGGCAGGTGGAGATGGGACCGCAGTCTCTCTACCGGCCCTACAGGGATGCTGGGCAGGCGGCCCAGATCCCCAGGCACAGACCCAGCTACAGGGAGGGGAGAGCATCGACCTCCCTCCCCAGCCGGAGTGTGCCTTCCAGGGAGAGGAGACAACCGGTCTCTCTCCCCAGCCGCAGCATGTTCCACAGGAAGCGGAGAGCATCGACCTCCCTTCCCAACGGCCGCCGGAGTATCAGGAGGAGGAGGTAAGCCAATCTCCCCCTCCCCAGCTAACTCCTAACTTGGGCCCAGGGTTAACAGTGGAGATGTTAACCCCCACTGACCCCCACGTTCCCTTTGCCACCGGGCAGGACTATGCCCCAATTCCCCCAGCAGAAGAGCTGGCATCAGGACAGAGCGCTGCTGGCCTCTGCACTACAGACCTTGTCCTTGTTACAGGACTGGCCTGCAAACCCCTCACCCCAGCAGAAGCGCTGGCACCAGGGCAGAGTGCCGCTGGCCTCTGCCCCCCAAGTACCATCAGCTATTTGCCCAGCTGCGCCAGGAAGGCCGAGGATGCTACACTTTCATCCTACAACCTGGAACTTACAGGCCAGTACTACGTATTGTGGGGGGGCTACTTTGCTGCTAACGATTATTTGTGGGTGGGTTGTGAGACTAACTTAGGCACTGACCGGCAGAAGGTCAGGTGCCTGGTTAGTCTCCCTCCAAAAGGGGAGATATGTTACAAACTGCTATTTGTAACTGGCCCTTTAAATGGAAAATTGCCCTGCTTCCCTGGATTTTGGAGAAGCCTATTTGCCAGCCTCCTTCCACATGACTATGGCCCCTGGAAGATTGTGCCCCTGAAAACATAGTAACTTTTATTGGGTGTGTATGGCCCTTTAAGAACCGTCTGGGGACATATTGTGACTTTGGTGAACAATGCCCCCTTAAGACTATGTCCCCAGACCTGTGAAATGACTTGTCCCTGGCTTTCTCCCACTTGGTTCAGTTTCATTGTGTGCCATTAAGTGCTATGTGACAGACCCTTCGGTCAGAACTACAGAGATAACTTTGTTCAGCTTCAAGAAGCATTCTAAATACAAGTTTGCTGGGATCAGCTCTAATTAAGTTTAGTGATAAACTTTCCCATTGTCTAATCAGACTAGTAGTGATAAGGTGGACTGCATTGTTTTATTGTGTGAAATGTTATCTGCTGAAGTAATGTTGTGGCCTGTCAAAGGGAGTGTCTCTCTATCTAATATAAAATGTGTGATGGGGGATTTTATGCCTCCCCCTGAGAGTATCCTGTTTGCATGTAACCTCAATAAAAAGCAGGCTGTGTGCTCCAGCACATGAGACTTATTTCTGACCCTCTAACTTGCAGCTTTGACTCATGTTTGTAGGGGACAGCTTCAGCAATAATCACTACAGGGATTGCTATGCTTTTCATACTCCCTTAGCTACAGGGATTGCTATAGAAGGAAGAGGTTCACCTACTGGAGCCTGGTCGTATGTCCAGGGCGCAGAGCAGACGGCGAGATACCAGCCCAGCAGCGGTGGTTCGTGGAGTCTGCGTTACTTATGGTGGCTACGCAGCAGTTAGAGTGTCTACGGTGCTGCTGCTCCTTTGGTGAGCGCTAGGAGCATCTTTTTCTACGGTCCAACTTCCAGCCAGCCTGGAGGCAACCGTAACAGTCTGTGTATAGGGGAATGCTACAGTGAGTCTCACATGTCACCCCCAGAGGGACAGGAGACCAGGAGTGCATACTGCAGTTATACTGAGATTGTCTGTGTATAGGGCAATGCTACAGTGAGTCTCACATGTCACCCCAGAGGGACAGGAGACCAGGAGTGCATACTGCAGTTATACTGAGGTTGTCTGTGTATAGGGCAATGCTACAGTAAGTCTCACATGTCACCCCCAGAGGGTCAGGAGACCAGGAGTGCATACTGCAGTGATACTGAGATTGTCTGTGTATAAGGGAATGCTACAGTGAGTCTCACATGTCACCCCCAGAGGGACAGGAGACCAGGAGTGCATACTGCAGTTATCCTGAGATTGTCTGTGTATAGGGCAATGCTACAGTGAGTCTCACTTGTCACCCCCAGAGAAACAGGAGACCAGGAATGCATACTGCAGTTATCCTGAGATTGTCTGTGTATAGGGCAATTATACAGTGAGTCTCACATGTCACCCCGAGAGGGACAGGAGACCAGGAGTGCATACTGCAGTTATACTGAGATTGTCTGTGTATAGGGCAATGCTACAGTGAGTCTCACATATAACCCCAGAGGGACAGGAGACCAGGAGTTATCCTGAGATTGTCTGTGTATAGGGTAATGCTACTGTAAGTCTCACATGTCATCCCCTGAGGGACAGGAGACCAGGAGTGCATACTGCAGTTATACTGAGATTGTCTGTGTATAGGGCAATGCTACAGTGAGTCTCACATGTCACCCCCAGAGGGACAGGAGATCAGGAGTGTATACTGCAGTTATACTGAGATTGTCTGTGTATGCTACAGTGAATCTCACATGTCACCCCCAGAGGGACAGGAGACCAGGAGTGCATACTGCAGTATCCTGAGATTGACTGTGTATTGGGTAATGCTACAGTGAGTCTCACATGTCATCCCCAGAGAGACAGGAGACCAGGAGTACATACTGCAGTTATACTGAGATTGTCTGTGTATAAGGCAATGCAACAGTAAGTCTCACATGTCACCCCCAGGGGGACAGGAGATCAGGAGTGTATACTGCAGTTATACTGAGATTGTCTGTGTATGCTACAGTGAATCTCACATGTCACCCCCAGAGGGACAGGAGACCAGGAGTGTATACTGCAGTTATACTGAGATTGTCTGTGTATAGGGCAATGCTACAGTGAATCTCACATGTCACCCCTAGAGGGACAGAAGACCAGGAGTGCATACTGCAGTTATACTGAGATTGTCTGAGTATAGGGCAATGCTACAGTGAATCTCACATGTCACCCCCAGAGGGACAGGAGACCAGGAGTGCATACTGCAGTATCCTGAGATTGACTGTGTATTGGGTAATGCAACAGTAAGTCTCACATGTCACCCTCAGAGGGACAGGAGACCAGGAGTGCATACTGCAGTATCCTGAGATTGACTGTGTATTGGGTGATGCAACAGTAAGTCTCACATGTCACCCCCAGAGGGACAGGAGACCAGGAGTGTATACTGCAGTTATACTGAGATTGTCTGTGTATAGGGCAATGCTACAGTGAATCTCACATGTCACCCCCAGAGGGACAGGAGACCAGGAGTGCATACTGCAGTATCCTGAGATTGACTGTGTATTGGGTAATGCTACAGTGAGTCTCACATGTCAAAGTAAATTTGCTAATAGAAATAAATTGTGTGCTCTGTCTGAATCATAAAAGAAAAAAATCCCTTTAGTGATTAGTACTTAAGAAAAAAAAAAAAAAGCATTTTTAGCTTTTAATTTTTTATGTAAAATAAGATACAAACACCTTTGTACGGAGCCTAAAAATTGAATGTCTGGATGCTGCAGATATTAAAGAGTGTCCTATTTTGAGTCTGTAAATGTATCAAAATGTGTGACTCTTTCTGGCAACTAAAACGCTTAATGTGAGAAAATACTAAATGGTTACAAATTTTCTAGATTCTGTAATATAATTAAATCTTACAAGTTTCACAGCCGGTATATTTAACCTCATCACTGTCAGAGAGGTTGCATTTGCTTGCTGTGTAATATGCTGCAGAAATCTCATCAAGTAGATGAAACCATTAGATTTTATGTTTTATATACAAACGCATGATATACTATAAATGTAAACCCAAATAAACACTGCATTGTAACCGATGAATTAATCTGCCTAAAGTAGATGAAACCATTAGATTTTATGTTTTATATACAAACGCATGATATACTATAAATGTAAACCCAAATAAACACTGCATTGTAACCGATTAACTAATCTGCCTAAGAAAAAAAAACATTTTAGAAAACCTAAATAACTCTCTTAAGCATAAAGACCACAGGACCGAACCAGGTAATATTTTAAAAGCACACATTAAATAATAAAGCTCTTATTATGAATATTACCACTTTACTTTTAGCATTTGCATAACACATTATAACAGAGCAATAAAGATAAGTTATTAAATGATAGCAAACACTGAATTTAAAGTAAAATAAACATATCACATATGCATGTACCTGCCAACTGCAATATTTGTTTACCCATCATGCACCACTCCAAAGTGCCGGGTAATCAGAATCATCTGTCTCACTAAATCCATCTGTTTTATAGTTTTAATCAAACAATACCAGATAAGAAAGAAATCAAACAATTTCAAGCTTGAAACAACTTAAAATGGTTATTTAAAACAGGATGAAGGGTATACAAAAATAGTAATAACATTCATGCACGCTTTGCCAGCTGTAAGCCTCGGAAACGTTATCTTACAAAGGAAGATACTCTACGTGTCATTAATATACAGAGATAAATGAGAAGATAATGATCATACGGATTAAAGTTAGTTTTACAAATATATTTATATTAAAGAGATGTAGTGTGTGCAATAGTGAGGGAGGGGGCATCAGGGGGCAGTGTGTGCTATAGTGAGGGAGGGGGCATCAGGGGGCAGTGTGTGCTATAGTGAGGGAGGGGCATCAGGGGGCAGTGTGTGCTATAGTGAGGGAGGGGGCATCAGGGGGCAGTGTGTGCTATAGTGAGGGAGGGGGCATCAAGGGAGCAGTGTGTGCTATAGTGAGGGAGGGGGCATCAGGGGGCAGTGTGTGCTATAGTGAGGGAGGGGGGCATCAGGGGGCAGTGTGTGCTATAGTGAGGGAGGGGGCATCAGGGGGCAGTGTGTGCTATAGTGAGGGAGGGGGCATCAGGGGGCAGTGTGTGCTATAGTGAGGGAGGGGGCATCAGGGGGCAGTGTGTGCTATAGTGAGGGAGGGGGCATCAGGGGAGCAGTGTGTGCTATAGTGAGGGAGGGGGCATCAGGGGAGCAGTGTGTGCTATAGTGAGGGAGGGGGCATCAGGGAAGCAGTGTGTGCTATAGTGAGGAAAGGGGCTGTTACGGTTACCCTTAGTCTCGCTGAGAGATGGACCGCTTAGTAGCCTGGATCCCTATTGCTAAAGAGGGGAGAAGCTGCTTTCCATAGTATTCTATATGAGTCTCGCAAATATAGAATAATCTCCCTTAGCTGCAGTACAGCTAGGATACCCTTCTGCCCACAAAACGAGTCAACGCTGCGATTGAGGGTCAAACAAGAACACAGCACTGGGATGCCCAGCCTGCTTTTTATTAAGGTTACATGCACACAGGCACTCCCAGGGGGAGAGGGGGGGGGAAGCACAAAATCCCCCATCACACATTTAGATAGAGAGCACTGTCCTTTGACAGGCCACAATAGGATTACAGTACTTAAGATAACAAGTTTACAAGTTCATCTTATCAATTAGCAGTCTGGCTCCAGAGGTGATTAGACAATGGGATTGGTTATCCCTAAACTTAGAGCTGAGGCCAGCAAAAATGTGTATTTAGGCAATAGTTTCTAAAAGCTGAAAAAAAAGAGTTAACTCTTTATGAAATGATACTTGTTACGGTTTTCTTGGAGCCCTTCTTAGGCGTTGGCTTGCTGGGAAATAAGCTCTTCACAACAAAATAACTAATGCTTCTGTAACAGTGCTCCCTTTCTGTGGAACACTCTGGCAGACACGGTCTGACCCCTTTTCGGGGCAGACTAAGGCTGTCCAGACCGCTGGTTATGCGGGGCTGAGGTCTGTTTGTCTGGACAACCCGTCGGCGTTGCCATTCTGTTTCCCAGGTCTGTAAGTAATGGTGAAATTGAAGGGTTGCAACGATAAGCTCCAACGTAATAGCCTGCCGTTATCTCCAGAGACCCGGTTCAGCCACACCAACGGGTTATGGTCGGTGACCAGAGTGAACTCCTGACCATATAAATAGGGAGTCAATTTCTTTAATGCCCACACCAAAGCCAAACACTCCTTTTCGACCGCTGCATAGCTGACTTCGCGGGGCAGGAGCTTCCGGCTGATGTAGGCAACTGGATGCTCCCCTCCATCTTCGCCTACTTGGCTGAGGACAGCTCCCAGCCCGAACATGGAAGCGTCTGTATGGACGATAAAACGTTTGTTAAGGGCTGGGGGCCGCCAAGACAGGAGCGTTAATTAGAGCATTTTTGAGAGCCTGGAAAGCCGTTTCACAGTGGGGAGACCACAGGACCTGTCGAGGTAAGTTCTTCTTGGTCAAGTCAGTCAGGGGTTTGGCAAGTGTGCTGTAGTCTGGTACGAACCGTCTATAGTACCCTGCCGTGCCCAGGAAGGCTAGGACCTGAGTCTTAGTGATGGGGGTGGGCCAATTGGTGACAGCTTCTATTTTGGCCGGCTCTGGTCGCTGCTTTCCACACCCCACCCGGTGACCCAGGTACTGTACCTCAGCCATCCCAAAGTGGCATTTTTCTGGCTTCAGAGTCAGGCCAGCAGCCCGGATCTGATCCAGAACCATTCCCACATGAGCTAAGTGGTCCTCCCAGGACTCACTGTGGATCGCTATGTCGTCCAGGTAGGCGCAAGCAAAACTCTGGAAGCCATCCAGGAGCCTATCCACCAAGCGCTGGAATGTAGCTGGGGCATTCTTCATCCCAAACGGCATTACCCTAAACTGATATAAGCCGAATGGGGTGACGAATGCTGACTTGGGGATAGCCTCCGGGGCCAGGGGAATCTGCCAGTAACCTTTGCAGAGGTCAATAGTGGTCAGGTAATTTCCCCTGGCTATACGATCGAGTAGCTCGTCTACCCTGGGCATAGGGTAAGCGTCCGTCACGGTATTTTCATTGAGCCTCCGATAGTCTACACAGAACCGGGTGGTCCCATCTTTCTTGGGCACCAAGACAACTGGGGAGGCCCATGGACTATCGGAGGGCTCAATTACCCTGAGCTGGAGCATCTCATCGATCTCCTTCTTCATTCCTGTCCTAACTGCTTCGGGGATTCGGTACGGAGCCTGGCGCAAGGGAGCTTGTCCCGGAGTATCTACCTGGTGGGTGGTTAAAGTAGTGTACCCTGGCTTCGGGGAGAAGGTGAGGTGTTTGGACTGGAGGAGTTGGTTGAGCTGCTCCCTTTTAGTGGGGCTAAGTCGGTCCCCCTATCTGAACCTGCGCCACTATACCTGTGGGGAGACTCTTTTCTAATAGGTCTGGAATGGGTAAACTGTCGGGGTCTTCCTGAGGGGAACAACATACGGCCGTCACGTTCTCTGGTCGCTCAAAATATTCCTTGAGCATGTTTACATGGAATGTCTTTCTAAGATTGTTGTCATGGCAGCTAGCTATCACATAAGTGGTGTCTCCCCTTTTCTCTACGATCTGGTAGGGACCCTGCCAGGACGCCTGCAATTTGTCTGTCTTCACCGGCTTAAGTACTAACACCTTTTGTCCTATGGTGAAGATTCTCTTTCGGGCCCCCCGATCGTACCATACTTTCTGTCTTCTCTGGGCCAACTGGAGATTAGCCCGCACGGATTTGGCTAATTGCTCCATTCGGTCCCTGAGTTCCAGCACGTATGGCACAATGGGGACACCGTCAGCCTCCATCTCTCCCTCCCAGTGCTCCCGGATCAGGTTTAGGGGTCCCCGTACCTTTCTTCCGTAGAGCAACTCGAAGGGAGAGAACCCTGTCGTTTCCTGGGGCACCTCCCGATAAGCAAATAGGAGGTGCGGCAGGAAGCGTTCCCAGTCTCGGTATTCCTGAGTGAACGTCTTGAGCATTTGCTTGAGGGTCCCATTGAACCTCTCACACAGCCCGTTCGTCTGGGGGTGGTATGGGGAGCTCAGGAGGGACTTAATTTTGCAAACCTGCCAGAGTTGTTGGGTTAATTCAGCCGTAAATTGGGTGCCTCGGTCGGATAGGATTTCTTTTGGAAATCCTACCCGGGAGAACACCTGTACTAGTGCATTCGCTACCGTATCCGCTTGTATGTTGGATAGGGCGACACCCTCTGGGTACCTGGTAGCGTAGTCCACTACGGTAAGAATGTAGCGCTTACCGGAGGGACTAGGGGTAGCCAGTGGTCCCACTAGGTCAATAGCAACCCGGCTGAAGGGTTCCTCTACAATGGGCATATTTACTAGCTGGGCTTTAGGGTGATCGCCTCGCCTTCCTACTCGTTGACACACATCGCAGGTGTTACAGTAAGTTCTAACGTCAGCGTGCACCCCCTGGCCAAAAGAACGTGGTGAGTAATGCGGTGTAGGGTACGGGTAACGGCTAGGTGGCCTGCTAAGGGGATGTCGTGGCCTATTTTGAGGATTTCTTGACGGTATTTGTGGGGCACTACCAGCTGTCGCCTACGCTGTCCCCTTTTCTCTGTCCAGCGGTATAGTTTCCCTTTTTCCCATAAGAATGTTTCGTTATCTGCCCCGCCCCCTCCGGTCTCTGCTCGTTCCCGGTACTTTTGTAAGGTCGGGTCAGTCTTAGACTCTGCCTCGAAAGCATCTGGGGTGTCCCAGGGTATGGGGCCTAACCTGTCAGGCAAGGTCGGGGTAGGTCTTACCTGTGTCTCCCGCACTGGTGAGAGCTCTCGCTCCGTCCGGGCTTGGGCCCGTGTAGTCACTGGGTCCGCCTCATTGTTGCATACTGGAGCATAGGCAGAAGTCATGGGGCCCAAATCGTTGCCCAGTAGTACTTCGGCAGGTAAATTATCCATTAGGCCCACGTTCACAGCCCCCTTTCCCGCTCCCCAATCAAGATGCACTTTAGCTGTTGGAATTTTGTACACATCCCCCCCCGCCACTCTAACGGCCACAGTCTGTCCGGATCGCTTGTGCTCTGGCACCAAATGACTCTGTACCAGCGTGATAGTAGCCCCTGTGTCTCGCAATCCCTCGGTAGATCGCCCCTCGAGCCATACCCTCTGCCGATGGTGCTGGCGGTTATCTGAGGCAGCATATACAGGGTCTGCCTCGTGAAGCGGCCCCACATATCCCTCCATAGGGGCCTCTTGGTTAACACAGAGGGCCCGGGCCGGACGATAGGACCCAGAGGGGTAATTGTAATTCCTGGGTGTCTGGTGCGTATTAAGGGGGCAGCTAGCCATGAAATGCCCTGGTTGCTTGCATCGGTGGCAAGTCGGTCTGTGACGCTCAGAGCTGTTATTGGGTGGTCCTGAGTGTCGGACGGGCCCTGTGGGCACCGGGGCTCGGAATTCAGCACGAGGGGGTGCACGGTAAACCTCTCTGGGTTCGACCCGTGCTGGAGCTCGGTAGTTCATGGGTTCGTGAAGACGGGAGTCATAATGTTCATCGGCCAATTTGGCTGCTTCTTCTAAGGTAGAAGGCCGCCTGTCTCGCAGCCATTCCTTCCCTTGCTGTTCCATGCCATTATAAAAATGTTCTAAGAGAAACAATTGTAAAATTTCCTCCCCAGTCACCGCTTTACTTCCGCTCAGCCAGTGATTTGCCGCTCTCCGCATTCGGTGCGCCCATTCCATATGGGTATCGTTAGGCTTCTTTTCCGTGCCCCGAAACTGTCGGCGATACGTGTCCGGAGTTACAGCGTACCGTCGCAACAGTGTCTCCTTAACTAGCTCATACTGTGTCACTTCCTTAGCACCCAGAGTACGAAAGGCTTCCAGGGCTCGCCCGGATAGTTTCCCAGACAATATCGTGGGCCACTCTCTGTTGGGAATCTGGTGCAGGGCACATTGCCTTTCGAAGTCCGCCAAATATTCATCAATCCCTGTCTCGCTCTCTAGAAAGGGTCGAAATGCCGTATAGGGTATCTTGGGCCTCCCAGCATTTTCGACAGGGATGATTACCTGCGGGGCTACAGCATTGCGGTGTGCGTTCGCTAGGTTGAGTTCGTGGGCTCGAGTCTCTCGTATATCCTCGTCCGCCTCCGCCATCAACTGCTGTACCAATTCCATGGAGGGGTTCGGCCCGTATAATGAGAGCCTTTCCCGAACAATCCTGGTTTTTTCGTCACTAATCGTGGTCGGTGTTTCCACCATTGTGAAGCTCTGATCCAGTTCGTTCAATTCTGCGATCAGCTCTCTCCTCGGCCGGTTGCTGGCGTACCCCCCTCTGCTTTCAAGTAATCCTTTAGGGTTGTACGCTTCAATTTTTCGTAAGCGCTCTCCATCCGTTCTGTACCTCTCCTAGGAAATCCAGGAAAATCCCGCCGCTGCCGCCAAATGTTGCGGTTACCCTTAGTCTCGCTGAGAGATGGACCGCTTAGTAGCCTGGATCCCTATTGCTAAAGAGGGGAGAAGCTGCTTTCCATAGTATTCTATATGAGTCTCGCAAATATAGAATAATCTCCCTTAGCTGCAGTACAGCTAGGATACCCTTCTGCCCACAAAACGAGTCAACGCTGCGATTGAGGGTCAAACAAGAACACAGCACTGGGATGCCCAGCCTGCTTTTTATTAAGGTTACATGCACACAGGCACTCCCAGGGGGAGAGGGGGGGGGAAGCACAAAATCCCCCATCACACATTTAGATAGAGAGCACTGTCCTTTGACAGGCCACAATAGGATTACAGTACTTAAGATAACAAGTTTACAAGTTCATCTTATCAATTAGCAGTCTGGCTCCAGAGGTGATTAGACAATGGGATTGGTTATCCCTAAACTTAGAGCTGAGGCCAGCAAAAATGTGTATTTAGGCAATAGTTTCTAAAAGCTGAAAAAAAAGAGTTAACTCTTTATGAAATGATACTTGTTACGGTTTTCTTGGAGCCCTTCTTAGGCGTTGGCTTGCTGGGAAATAAGCTCTTCACAACAAAATAACTAATGCTTCTGTAACAGGGGCATCAAGGGAGCAGTGTGTGCAATAGTGAGGGAGGGGGCATCAGGGGAGCAGTGTGTGCTATAGTGAGGGAAGGGGCATCAAGGGAGCAGTGTGTGCTATAGTGAGGGAGGGGGCATCAGGGGAGCAGTGTGTGCTATAGTGAGGGAGGGGGGCATCAGGGGGCAGTGTGTGCTATAGTGAGGGAGGGGCATCAGGGGGCAGTGTGTGCTATAGTGAGGGAGGGGGCATCAGGGGGCAGTGTGTGCTATAGTGAGGGAGGGGGCATCAAGGGAGCAGTGTGTGCTATAGTGAGGGAGGGGGCATCAGGGGGCAGTGTGTGCTATAGTGAGGGAGGGGGCATCAGGGGGCAGTGTGTGCTATAGTGAGGGAGGGGGCATCAGGGGGCAGTGTGTGCTATAGTGAGGGAGGGGGCATCAGGGGGCAGTGTGTGCTATAGTGAGGGAGGGGGCATCAGGGGGCAGTGTGTGCTATAGTGAGGGAGGGGGCATCAGGGGAGCAGTGTGTGCTATAGTGAGGGAGGGGGCATCAGGGAAGCAGTGTGTGCTATAGTGAGGAAAGGGGCATCAAGGGAGCAGTGTGTGCAATAGTGAGGGAGGGGGCATCAGGGGAGCAGTGTGTGCTATAGTGAGGGAAGGGGCATCAAGGGAGCAGTGTGTGCTATAGTGAGGGAGGGGGCATCAGGGGAGCAGTGTGTGCTATAGTGAGGGAGGGGGCATCAGGGGAGCAGTGTGTGCTATAGTGAGGGAGGGGGCATCAGGGGAGCAGTGTGTGCTATAGTGAGGGAGGGGGCATCAGGGGAGCAGTGTGTGCTATGGTGAGGGAGGGGGCATCAGGGGAGCAGTGTGTGCTATGGTGAGGGAGGGGGCATCAGGGGAGCAGTGTGTGCTATAGTGAGGGAAGGGGCATCAAGGGAGCAGTGTGTGCTATAGTGAGGGAGGGAGCATCAGGGGAGCAGTGTGTGCTATAGTGAGGGAGGGGGCATCAGGGGAGCAGTGTGTGCTATAGTGAGGGAGGGGGCATCAAGGGAGCAGTGTGTGCTATAGTGAGGGAGGGGGCATCAGGGGAGCAGTGTGTGCTATAGTGAGGGAGGGGGCATCAGGGGAGCAGTGTGTGCTATAGTGAGGGAGGGGGCATCAGGGGAGCAGTGTGTGCTATAGTGAGGGAGGGGGCATCAGGGGAGCAGTGTGTGCTATAGTGAGGGAAGGGGCATCAAGGGAGCAGTGTGTGCTATAGTGAGGGAGGGGGCATCAGGGAGCAGTGTGTGCTATAGTGAGGGAGGGGGCATCAAGGGAGCAGTGTGCGCTATAGTGAGGGAGGGGGCATCAGGGGAGCAGTGTGTGCTATAGTGAGGGAGGGGGCATCAGGGGAGCAGTGTGTGCTATAGTGAGGGAGGGGGCATCAGGGGAGCAGTGTGTGCTATAGTGAGGGAAGGGGCATCAAGGGAGCAGTGTGTGCTATAGTGAGGGAGGGAGCATTAGGGGAGCAGTTTGTGCTATAGTGAGGGAAGGGGCATCAGGAAGCAGTGCGTGCTATAGTGAGGGAGGGGAAATCAGGGAGCAGTGTGTGCTATAGTGAGGGAGGGGGCAGCAGGGGAGCAGTGTGTGCTATAGTGAGGGAGGGGGCATCAGGGGAGCAGTGTGTGCTATAGTGAGGGAGGGGACATCAGGGGGCAGTGTGTGCTATAATGAGGGAGGGGGCATCAGGGGAGCAGTGTGCTATAGTGAGGGAGGGGGCATCAGGGGGCAGTGTGTGCTATAGTGAGGGAGGAGCATCAGGGGGCACTGTGTGCTATAGTGAGGGAGGGGGGCATCAGGGAAGCAGTGTGTGCTATAGTGAGGGAGGGGGCATCAGGGGGCAGTGTGTGCGCTATAGTGAGGGAGGGGGCATCAGGGGGCAGTGTGTGCTATAGTGAGGGAGGGGGCATCGGGAGCAATGTGTGCTATAGTGAGGGAAGGGGCATCAGGGGGCACTGTGTTCTATAGTGAGGGAGGGGGCATCAGGGGAGTACTGTGTGCTATAGTGAGGGAGGGGGCATCAGGGGGCAGTGTGTGCGCTATAGTGAGGGAGGGGGCATCAGGGGGCAGTGTGTGCTATAGTGAGTGTGGGGGCATCAGGGGGCAGTGTGTGCTATAGTGAGGGAGGGGGCATCAGAGGAGCAGTGTGTGCTATAGTGAGGGAAGGGGCATCAGGGAGCAGTGTGTGCTATAGTGAGGGAGGGGGCATCAGGGGGCAGTGTGTGCTATAGTGAGGGAGGGGGCATCAGGGGAGCAGTGTGTGCTATAGTGAGGGAGGGGGCATCAAGGGAGCAGTGTGTGCTATAGTGAGGGAGGGGGCATCAGGGGGCAGTGTGTGCGCTATAGTGAGGGAGGGGGCATCAGAGGGCAGTGTGCGCTATAGTGAGGGAGGGGGCATCCGGGGAGCAGTGTGTGCTATAGTGAGGGAGGGGGCATCAGGGGGCACTGTGTTCTATAGTGAGGGAGGGGGCATCAGAGGAGTAGTGTGTGCTATAGTGAGGGAGGGGGCATCAGGGGGCAGTGTGTGCTATAGTGAGTGTGGGGGCATCAGGGGGCAGTGTGTGCTATAGTGAGGGCGGGGGCATCAGAAGAGCAGTGTGTGCTATAGTGAGGGAAGGGGCATCAGGGAGCAGTGTGTGCTATAGTGAGGGAGGGGGCATCAGGGGGCAGTGTGTGCTATAGTGAGGGAGGGGGCATCAGGGGAGCAGTGTGTGCTATAGTGAGTGGGGGGGCATCAAAGGAGCAGTGTGTGCTATAGTGAGGGAAGGGGCATCAGGGAGCAATGTGTGCTATAGTGAGGGAGGGGGCATCAGGGGGCAGTGTGTGCTATAGTGAGGGAGGGGGCATCAGGGGAGCAGTGTGTGCTATAGTGAGTGAGGGGGCATCAGGGGAGCAGTGTGTGCTATAGTGAGGGAGGGGGCATCAGGGGAGCAGTGTGTGCTATAGTGAGGGAGGGGCATCAGGGAGCAGTGTGTGCTATAGTGAGGGAGGGGGCATCAGGGGGCAGTGTGTGCTATAATGAGTGAGGGGGCATCTGGGAAGCAGTGTGTGCTATAGTGAGTGAGGGGGCATCAAAGGAGCAGTGTGTGCTATAGTGAGGGAGGGGGCATCAGGGGAGCAGTGTGTGCTATAGTGAGGGAGGGGGCATCAGGGGGCAGTGTGTGCGCTATAGTGAGGGAGGGGGCTTCAGGGGGCAGTGTGTGCTATAGTGAGGGAGGGGGCATCAGGGGAGCAGTGTGTGCTATAGTGAGGGAGGGGGCATCAGGGGGCAGTGTGTGCTATAGTGAGGGAGGGGGCATCAGGGGAGCAGTGTGTGCTATAGTGAGAGAGGGGGCATCAGGGAAGTAAGTGTGTGCTATAGTGAGGGAGGTGGCATCAGGGAGCAGTGTGTGCTATAGTGAGGGGGCATCAGGAGGGCAGGATGTGCTATAATGAAGATGGGGGAACCAGAGGGTCAGTGTGTGCTATAGTGAGGAAGGAGGCAGTGTGTGCTATAGTGAGGGAGGAGGCATTAGGGGAGCAGTGTGTGCTATAGTGAGGGAGGGGGCATCAGGGGGCAGAGTGTGCTATAGTGAGGGAGAGGGCATCAGGGGGGCAGTGTGTGCTATAGTGAGGGAGGAAGCAGTGTGTGCTATAGTGAGGGGGCATCAGGGGGAAGTGTGTGCTATAGTGAGGGAGGGGGCATCAGTGGGCAGTGGGTGCTATAGTGAGGGAGGGGGCATCAGGGGGCAGTGTGTGCTATAGTGAGGGAGGGGGCATCAGGGGAGCAGTGTGTGCTATAGTGAGGGAGGGGGCATCAGGGGAGCAGTATGTGCTATAGTGAGGGAGGGGGCATCAGGGGGCAGTGTGTGCTATAGTGAGGGAGGGGGCATCAGGGGAGCAGTGTGTGCTATAGTGAGAGAGGGGGCATCCGGGGAGCAGTGTGTGCTATAGTGAGGGAGGGTGCATCAGGGAGCAGTGTGTGCTATAGTGAGGGGGGCATCAGGAGGGAAGGATGTGCTATAATGAGGATGGGGGAACCAGAGGGGCAGTGTGTGCTATAGTGAGGGAGGAGGCATCAGGGGAGCAGTTTGTGCTATAGTGAGGGAGGGGGCATCAGGGGAGCAGTGTGTGCTATAGTGAGGGAGGGGGCATCAGGGGCAGTGTGTGCTATAGTGAGTGAGGGGGCATCAGGGGGCAGTTTGTGCTATAGTGAGGGAGGAAGCAGTGTGTGCTATAGGGAGGCAGGAGGCATCAGGAGTGCAGTGTGTGCTATAATGAGAAAGGGGGAGCCAGAAAGGCAGTGTGTGGTATAGTGAGGGAAGGGGCATCAGTGGGGCAGTGTGGTCTAAAATGAGAAAGGGGGCACCAGAGGTGTAGTTTGTGCTATAGTTAGAGATGGGGGCATCAGAGTGAGAGTGAGACATGAAGAGGGGGCTCCAGAGGAGCAGTGTGTGCTATAGTGAGAGAGAGGGCATCAGGGGGCAGTGTGTGCTATAATGAGTGAGGGGGCATCTGGGGAGCAGTGTGTGCTATAGTGAGTAAGGGGGCATCAAAGGAGCAGTGTGTGCTATAGTGAGGGAGGGGGCATCAGGGGCACTGTGTGCTATAGTGAGGGAGGGGGAATCAGGGGAGCAGTGTGTGCTATAGTGAGGGAGGGGGCATCAGGGGGCAGTGTGTGCACTATAGTGAGGGAGGGGGCTTCAGGGGACAGTGTGTGCTATAGTGAGGGAGGGGGCATCAGGGGAGCAGTGTGTGCTATAGTGAGTGAGGGGGCATCAGGGGGCAGTGTGTGCTATAGTGAGGGAGGGAGCATCAGGGGAACAGTGTGTGCTATAGTGAGAGAGGGGGCATCAGGGGAGCAGTGTGTGCTATAGTGAGGGAGGGGGCATCAGGGAGCAGTGTGTGCTATAGTGAGGGGGGCATCAGGAGGGCAGGATGTGCTATAATGAGGATGGGGGAACCAGAGGGGCATTGTGTGCTATAGTGAGGGAGGAGGCATTAGGGGACCAGTGTGTGCTATAGTGAGGGAGGGGGCATCAGGGGGCAGAGTGTGCTATAGTGAGGGAGACGGCATCAGGGGAGCAGTGTGTGCTATAATGAGGGAGGGAGCATCAGGAGACAATGTGTGCTATAGTGAGTGAGGGTGCATCAGGGGCAGTGTGTGCTATAGTGAGTGTGGGGGCATCAGGGGGAAGTGTGTGCTATAGTGAGGGGGGGCATCAGGGGTAGTGTGTGCTATAGTGAGGGAGGGGGCATCAGGGGGCAGTGTGTGCTATAGTGAGGGAGGGGGCATCAGGGGAGCAGTGTGTGCTATAATGAGTGAGGGGGCATCAAGGGGCAGTGTGTGCTATAGTGAGGGAGGGGGCATCAGGGGAGCAGTGTGTGCTATAGTGAGAGAGGGGGCATCCGGGGAGCAGTGTGTGCTATAGTGAGGGAGGGGGCATCAGAGGGTAGTGTGTGCTATAGTGAGTGAGGGGGCATCAGGGGGCAGTTTGTGCTATAGTGAGGGAGGAAGCAGTGTGTGCTATAGGGAGGGAGGAGGTATTGGGAGGGCAGTGTGTGCTATAATGAGAAAGGGGGAGCCAGAAAGGCAGTGTGTGCTATAGTGAGGGAAGGGGGGGCAGTGTGGGCTAGAATGAGAAAGGGGGCACCAGAGGTGTAGTTTGTGCTATAGTTAGATACGGGGGAATCAGGGGCATCACAGTGAGAGTGAGACATGAGGAGGGGGCTCCATAGGTGTAGTTTGCGCTATAGTTAGAGACGGGGGCAACAGAGTGAGGGAGAGACAGGAAGAGAGGGCACCAAAGGTGTAGTTTGTGCTATTATAAGTGACAAAATGTGACAGCTAAATGGGGAGTAAAAAATGTCAGAAAGTTTAGCACAGGCCACAGTATCTTACAATTTTTACAGGTTGGGAAACATACTGCAAGCTCCTAGCCAGTATCCTCACCTTCAAGCCCAGGTCCAGCTCCCGCAGTGAGCGTTTGATTTCACTGGTCAGTATGTTCATCCGTTCACACTCCTGGAAAGCGACCACAATATATGGAGTCCTCTCCTCCACCTTTGCCATCAGCTCCGGGATGTTAAACTCCTCTGGGAGCTTCTCCAGGATCTCGTCCAGAGCCGCTTTCACCTATTGGACAAGATCAGACACAGAGGCTGTAAAACGGCAGTGCTCATCTGGTGATATAACAATCTATACATAAAAAAGGAAACTGTGTGCAATATTGGTTATTTCATGCCAGAGTTATAAGCATTTGAATAGTCAGGCTTATACAGCTTGTACATCTAGAATAAATGAGTTGTTTGTCTCCCACTGCTCAGATGCACATAAATAACATCATATGGTAGAACTATAGACTTGACAACATCTCTCACAGTATACAGATGTAGGATACCTTTTCTTCCCTGGTGGCCCCGGCTCCTTCTCCCATGCTGCTGTCACGAGGCTGCATCTCTAGCACTGTGCGGAAAAGCTTCTCTGAAGTTTGAGTCAAGAATCCAATCTCTGCATTTGGATGAAGACCATAGAGGTATGGGGATTCCGCTGGCAGCACATCATCGATATACTGAGACACAAAGATGGCATTTATATAAAATGATACACAAGTATGATGTCATCAATATAATGAGAAACAAATATGGCACTTATATAACACGGTACACAAGTATGATGTCATCAATATACTGAGACACACAGATGGCACTTATATAAAATGATACACAAGTATGATGTCATCAATATACTGAGGCACACAGATGGCACTTATGTAACATAGTACACAAGTATGATGTCATCAATATACTGAGGCACACAGATGGCACTTATATAACATAGTACACAAGTATGATGTCATCAATATACTGAGGCACACAGATGGCACTTATATAACATGGTACACCAGTATATCATCATCAATATACTGAGACACACAGATGGCACTTATATAACATGGTACACAAGTATGATGTCATCAATATACTGAGGCACACAGATGGCACTTATATAACATGGTACACAAGTATGATGTCATCAATATACTGAGGCACACAGATGGCACTTATATAACATGGTACACAAGTATATCATCATTAATATACTGAGGCACACAGATGGCACTTATATAACATGGTACACAAGTATATCATCATCAATATACTGAGACACACAGATGGCACTTATATAACATGGTACACCAGTATATCATCATCAATATACTGAGACACACAGATGGCACTTATATAACATAGTACACAAGTATATCATCATTAATATACTGAGGCACACAGATGGCACTTATATAACATGGTACACAAGTATATAATCATCAATATACTGAGACACACAGATGGCACTTATATAACATGGTACATCAGTATATCATCATCAATATACTGAGACACACAGATGGCACTTATATAACATGGTACACAAGTATGATGTCATCAATATACTGAGGCACACAGATGGCACTTATATAACATGGTACACAAGTATGATGTCATCAATATATTGAGACACAAAGATGGCACTTATATAACATAGTACACAAGTATGATGTCATCAATATACTGAGACACACAGATGACACTTATATAACATGGTACACAAGTATGATGTCATCAATATACTGTGGCACACAGATGGCACTTATATAACATGGTACACAAGTATGATGTCATCAATATACTGAGACACACAGATGACACTTATATAACATTGTAATATCATCAGTATACTAATAGGGTGATACTTATACAATATGGTATACAAGTATAATATCATTGATATACTGAGACACAGTGGGGGGGGGACATAACACAGTGCACAAGTATGATATCATCAATATACTGACACACACAGATGGCACTTATATAACATGGTACACAAGTATGATGTCATCAATATACTGAGGCACACAGATGGCACTTATATAACATTGTAATATCATCATTATACTAATATAACACATAACATAACAGTGCACAAGTATGATGTTATTAATATAAAAAAACACAGAAGGGATAGTTACACAGCATAGTATACAAGTAATTATTTTATTAAAATACTGAGATATAGAGAGGAACAATTAGAGAACACAGTGCACAAGAATGATGTTATCAGAGGAGGACACTTATAGAATACTGTATACAAGTATGATATCAACAGAGGAGGACACTTATAGAATACTGTATACAAGTATGATATCAACAGAGGAGGACACTTATAGAATACTGTATACAAGTATAATATCAACAGAGGAGGACACTTATAGAATACTGTATACAAGTATAATATCAACAGAGGAGGACACTTATAGAATACTGTATACAAGTATAATATCAACAGAGGAGGACACTTATAGAATACTGTATACAAGTATGATATCAACAGAGGAGGACACTTATAGAATACTGTATACAAGTATAATATCAACAGAGGAGGACACTTATAGAATACTGTATACAAGTATGATGTCATCAACAGAGGAGGACACTTATAGAATACTGTATACAAGTATAATATCAACAGAGGAGGACACTTATAGAATACTGTATACAAGTATGATGTCATCAACAGAAGAGGAAGCTAAACCAACACTATGATGATGTCAGCAATACAGAGAAACAGGGGGTTATGGTATACCATAAGGATGTGATCATCAATACTTATAGGAAGAACTTACACAGTATATGTGGCTAGTGCTTTCTATGTATGTTCTTTGTAAAGAGAGTGAAGTTTGTCTATAGTAAGACAAAAAAAGAGAAAAGAGTGCAGAACCACTCTAAGAGTAAAAGTTTTTTATAATTATCAATATAGCGCAAGTAAAAACAAACATACAAGATTATAAATTAAAATGTGCACAAAGGTATTATCACCAAAGATCCTTGACATCCAGCACAGAGAGTTGTAGTCTTAATCCGCTTGTTCCCTCCTGTAATGACAGTGTGTAATGGACGCCTTGTAGAACCCAGGGGAGCGGAGGGTCTCAAAATTGTATACGGCAGGTGTCAGATCGGACCTGTGTTATCCTCAAATCCTCAACGCGTTTCTTCTGTTTCCAAACAGACTTTTTCAAGAGGTACCATTACAGGCTGTCATTACAGGATGGAACAAGCGGATTAAGACTACAACTCTCTGTGCTGGATGGATCTTTGGTGATATACCTTTGTGCAAATTTTAATTTATAATCTTGTAAGTTTGTTTGTACTTGCGCTATATTGATAATTATTAAAAACTTTTACTCAGAGTGGTTCTGGGCTCTTTTCTCTTTTTAGTCTTACTAGTTTTCTCTGGGAGGTGAATCACAGTTCTCCCTGTGTCATTTGAGCAGCATCCACTGGCATCGTTATTTGAGTCTTATCGTTGGACTTATGATCACTAACACCTGAGAGGAGAGATATACTTGATATCACACTATACCTAGGAACTTACAAGTATTCAGGTGTGACCGTCCTGTGATCTGGTTCTTTTTACACAGATGACTGACTTTTTATCCACAATTAGTGATCTCATTTGTGTTTCTATTTACATTCTTTTATTCAAGACTGTAGAATTGGAACAGTACTATCTGGGTAAGGTGCTCGTGAAGACAGGAGAACTGCCTATTCTCCCAAAGAGAAAACCAAAATATACAAATGTCCACAGCACCATAAAGAGTCAGCTTCTTTTATTTAGGACATATAAAAAAATACAGCGATGTTTCAGGGTAGATACCCCTTAATCATGCATCATATTTTATAGAATAATTGGGAAGCGCAGCTTATACTGTCATTCTTTGAAGTTTGTTTATATCAGTAATTATCTCTCGTACATAATTTATTTAGGTTATAAAAACATATTTTCTATAAGTGATGTATAGACTTATAATTGACCTCTTTGGACCTGCTTCTATCCAGCAGTTGAAGAGGGATGATTTCTTGTACATCCACTGCCCAAATGCCCACAAGCTGTAGATGATCATTTGCCAGTAAATACCTGGTGATAACCATTGTAGTCCATGTTGCCAGGCAGGGGGAATCCTGGAGCCAAGTAGAGCTCTCCCTCAAGCATCTCAGGCTTGATGAACTCTTCCAGATAAGTCCGGCATAGCCGCCTATCCCAGTCATCTGTAATGTGCCCGCCGTACATGATCTCCCCAAAGAGATATCGCAGGTCATCATATGGTACCTATGTGACAACAAGCAGTAGATGAAGAGCACATATTGTCATTACTGGGGGATAAACACAACCTGCACACAGCCCACTGATACCCTTTATATAAGCCGACAGCAGCTAAAGTATTATAGGTGTTTGTAGCAGGGAAAAAGCAGACCCAGGATCATGTCCAGGATGGTCATGTAGAAAACTACGGATGCAGATTACTTACACAGTAAAAGTGAAAAAGGGATTTGGCTTATGCATAAGTAGAATAGGTCACCTGGGAACAAGTCACACAGCTGTAATGTGCAATAAGCTCCAGTATTACATAGCAAAATGCTACATAGATGTATAAAGAGGATTATTTAATAACATGAAGCAATTCATACACAAATTATTATTTCAGAATGTACAGTTTCTAACACGTTTTAGGATTTTAATGTCTCTGATGTCAAAATAATCTGTGTGAAAGAAAGACGGTAGACAGGCGGCTTTCAGCTTAGAGAAAGATATCTGCATATTTGCTGATTTTTTATTATCAATGCAGATGGTTTCATACTGGTCAAAATAGTGCATGAGAAGGAAAGTGCACTGTGCTGTACTGCCAATTCTATGGGCCAGGTTTCTGAACATATATACATGGGGAGAGATTTCAATGTGTTTGTATATTAATGGAAACCTACTCTGTAATGAAATATATAAACAAAATCAGTTTAGCTAATTTAAACCATTTTATCAGGAAGCAGTGAGGTTAAGCAGTTTGTCAAAGGATGGCAAATTCTAACCTTGTGTGGAAACAGTATCTGTTCATAAGGCTACTCATAAGGCTACTCATAAGGCTACTCATAAGGCTACTCATAAGGCTACTCATAAGGCTACTCATAAGGCTACGCATAAGGCTACTCATAAGACTACTCATAAGGCTACTCATAAGACTACTCATAAGGCTACTCATAAGGCTACTCATAAGGCTACTCATAAGGCTACTCATAAGGCTACTCATAAGGCTACTCATAAGACTACTCATAAGGCTACTCATAAGGCTACTCATAAGGCTACTCATAAGGCTACTCATAAGGCTACACATAAGGCTACACATAAGGCTACTCATAAGACTACTCATAAGGCTACTCATAAGGCTACACATAAGGCTACACATAAGGCTACTCATAAGGCTACTCATAAGGCTACTCATAAGGCTACTCATAAGGCTACTCATAAGGCTACGCATAAGGCTACGCATAAGGCTACTCATAAGACTACTCATAAGGCTACTCATAAGACTACTCATAAGGCTACTCATAAGGCTACTCATAAGGCTACTCATAAGGCTACTCATAAGACTACTCATAAGGCTACTCATAAGACTACTCATAAGGCTACTCATAAGGCTACTCATAAGGCTACTCATAAGGCTACACATAAGGCTACACATAAGGCTACTCATAAGACTACTCATAAGGCTACTCATAAGGCTACACATAAGGCTACACATAAGGCTACTCATAAGGCTACTCATAAGGCTACACATAAGGCTACTCATAAGACTACTCATAAGGCTACTCATAAGGCTACTCATAAGGCTACTCATAAGGCTACTCATAAGACTACTCATAAGACTACTCATAAGGCTACTCATAAGGCTACACATAAGGCTACACATAAGGCTACTCATAAGGCTACTCATAAGGCTACTCATAAGGCTACTCATAAGACTACTCATAAGACTACTCATAAGGCTACTCATAAGGCTACACATAAGGCTACACATAAGGCTACTCATAAGGCTACTCATAAGGCTACTCATAAGACTACTCATAAGGCTACTCATAAGGCTACTCATAAGGCTACTCATAAGGCTACGCATAAGGCTACTCATAAGACTACTCATAAGGCTACTCATAAGACTACTCATAAGACTACTCATAAGGCTACTCATAAGGCTACTCATAAGGCTACTCATAAGGCTACTCATAAGACTACTCATAAGGCTACTCATAAGACTACTCATAAGGCTACTCATAAGACTACTCATAAGGCTACTCATAAGGCTACTCATAAGGCTACTCATAAGGCTACACATAAGGCTACACATAAGGCTACTCATAAGACTACTCATAAGGCTACTCATAAGGCTACACATAAGGCTACACATAAGGCTACTCATAAGGCTACTCATAAGGCTACTCATAAGGCTACTCATAAGACTACTCATAAGGCTACTCATAAGGCTACTCATAAGGCTACTCATAAGGCTACACATAAGGCTACTCATAAGGCTACTCATAAGGCTACTCATAAGGCTACTCATAAGACTACTCATAAGGCTACACATAAGGCTACTCATAAGGCTACTCATAAGGCTACACATAAGGCTACTCATAAGGCTACACATAAGGCTACACATAAGGCTACTCATAAGGCTACACATAAGGCTACTCATAAGGCTACTCATAAGGCTACTCATAAGGCTACTCATAAGGCTACTCATAAGACTACTCATAAGGCTACTCATAAGACTACTCATAAGGCTACACATAAAGCTACTCATAAGGCTACACATAAGGCTACACATAAGGCTACTCATAAGGCTACTCATAAGACTACTCATAAGGCTACTCATAAGGCTACTCATAAGGCTACTCATAAGACTACTCATAAGGCTACTCATAAGGCTACTCATAAGACTACTCATAAGACTACTCATAAGGCTACTCATAAGGCTACTCATAAGGCGCCATAGTTTTTGTTGACAGTTTTACTTGACACAGAACATATATAGCTTCAATTATAAAGATGCTAGTGAGAAGCAGAGATGTATGTGGTTTAAAAAGTCACATAAATGGAGAGACTTAAAGGGACATTCCAGCCAAAATTGAAATCCATGTGGATGCATTTCAGTTTTGAGTAGTAGCATTTTTGTAATGTACATGTATTAGCAAAAATGCTTCTAATAAAAGCTGTAATGGTTTCAAAAAGTGTATTTAAGTATGCACCGTGCACCAGCATTTTAAACACAGCTCTTGCTCAGAGAGTGCTTGTAACATCTGGTAATGACTCAATTTATTAATTGCTGACATAAAACAAGCCCCACTGATGTTCTGAACAGCTGCATTATTTAAAATGCGGGTGCACTGGCAATATCTAGATATGCTTCACATGCACGTGCAGAGAAAAATGTTAACACCAAAACAGTAATAACTTTCACTAGAAGCATTTTTCCCAATACATGTATATTGCAATTATTTTTCTATTCAAAGATGTAATTCATCTATGTGCATTTACATTTTGACTGGAATGACCCTTTAAGAGCAAGTATCTCCCATGAGCAACCACCTCCCCCAGACAAGTCTCCTACCATACCTTGGCATTGGCCTCCAGGTAGTTGTACAATACGTTGACAGAGATGGTAAGATCCCCAGTGTTAAATGGGTAAGAGCGGTTCCAGCCCTGAGGACCAAACTTTCTTCTTTCTGCCACAACCGCATGGAAATAACACAGTGCAAACAGGATGCTCTTAAATTCTGTTTCTCGGGCGCACATCTCCAGCGTGTCCTGAGTAGGCAAACAATGTCCACAATAAGTTTCAGTTGTTTCCAGCTATCTGCTTTTATGATATCTAAACCCTACAGGAGAGTTGTCTACAATGAGGGTATTACTACACATACAAAGGGTGGGTCATTGACCACTGGGAAATAAAAACAACCGCAACAGGTCTAGTCTGTTGACTGAAAATACTACCTGGTTGAAGTTGTCCAAGGCTTTGTGGAGGTTTGCATGCATTCCGGTTGGGGGCTCGTTGGTGATTTTGATAGAGTTTTCCAAGATGCCCTGTGGTATAATGTGTCCATCTACAGAAGCAGCTGGCTCTGCACTGATGAACACACGGAAATCCTGATGACTCCCCTCACTGTGATGTTCAAGCTTCTTCTCCAAAGAGCTGAGCCACTTGGCCACTAGATGAATATTCTAGAAAAGGTACATGGGAAGGTCAGCGTGAAATGCCACCATCAGTAAACTAAATGCCAGATGACCTACTGCAGTAAATATTTCTATAAATAATATGCTATTGTCATTGGTACTCTGACACCATAGACAGTTACTCCATGAAATATTAGACCCTAGTGCTCTAAAGTCTGATAAAATGTGTTGCTCAGTGAGAAAGACTTCCCGACCTGCTCAGGGTTTTTTTTCTCCTTTTTTTCTCCTGTTATTCAATTTACAGAGTGATTCAAACTCAGCGAAGCAACAATGTATGAAAATGAAGGGACGTTCAAGAATTAAATTAACGTAGTTAAAGTGGCATTTCAGCTAATAGATGGCGACTTCAGATAAATTAGCAATATCTTTCCTTTCTCCCTTCACCAAGAGTGTGCACTAACCCTAACATATAATCTCATTTTATTAGCTGAGAACCTATAACTCTGTAACTTTACCAGGACCATAAATACCCTCATGGTGCCAACAAACTGATCTGTAAAACGTGTGCAATTGATTCCCATCACAAGGGTTAACTGATGCTATGGGGTTTTCAACATAACTGTTGCAGACACTGGTTTAATTTGCGGTACTGCTAACACCTGCACACTGGTATATGTCCCCATACCTGCACTCACACCTACACACTGGTATATGTCCCCATACCTGCACTCACACCTACACACTGGTATATGTCCCCATACCTGCACTCACACCTACACACTGGTATATGTCCCCATACCTGCACTCATACCTACACACTGGTATATGTCCCCATACCTGCACTCACACCTACACACTGGTATATGTCCCCATACCTGCACTCATACCTACACACTGGTATATGTCCCCATACCTGCACTCACACCTACACACTGGTATATGTCCCCATACCTGCACTCATAGCTACACACTGGTATATGTCGCCATACCTGCACTCATAGCTACACACTGGTATATGTCCCCATACCTGGACTCATACCTGCACACTGGTACATGTCCGCATACCTGCACTCACACCCACACACTGGTACATGTGCCCACACCTGCACTCATACCTACACACTGGTACATGTTCCCATACCTGCACTCACACCTACACACTGGTATATGTCCCCATACCTGCACTCACACCTACACACTGGCATTATATGTCCCCATACCTGCACTCACACTTACACACTGGTATATGTCCCCATACCTGCACTCATACCTACACACTGGTATATGTCCCCATACCTGCACTCACACCTACACACTGGTATATGTCCCCATACCTGCACTCATAGCTACACACTGGTATATGTCGCCATACCTGCACTCATAGCTACACACTGGTATATGCCCCATACCTGCACTCATACCTACACACTGGTATATGTCCCCATACCTGCACTCACACCTACACACTGGTATATGTCCCCATACCTGCACTCATAGCTACACACTGGTATATGTCGCCATACCTGCACTCATAGCTACACACTGGTATATGTCCCCATACCTGGACTCATACCTGCACACTGGTACATGTCCGCATACCTGCACTCAAACCCACACACTGGTACATGTCCCCATACCTGCACTCATACCTACACACTGGTACATGTCCCCATACCTGCACTCACACCTACACACTGGCATTATATGTCCCCATACCTGCACTCACACCTACACACTGGCATTATATGTCCCCATACCTGCACTCACACTTACACACTGGTACATGTCCCCAAACCTGCACTCACACCTACACACTGGCATTATATGTCCCCATACCTGCACTCACACTTACACACTGGTACATGTCCCCATACCTGCACTCATACCTACACACTGGTATATGTCCCCATACCTGCACTCACACCTACACACTGGCATTATATGTCCCCATACCTGCACTCACACTTACACACTGGTATATGTCCCCATGCCTGCACTCACACCTACACACTGGTATATGTCCCATATCTGCACTCACACCTACACACTGGTATATGTCCCCATACCTGCACTCACACCTGCACACTGGTACATGTCCCCATACCTGCACTCACACCCACACACTGGTACATGTCCCCATACCTGCACTCATACCTACACAATGGTACATGTCCCCATACCTGCACTCATACCTACACACTGGTACATGTCCGCATACCTGCACTCACACCTACACACTGGTATATGTCCCTATACCTGCACTCACACCTACAAACTGGTATATGTCTGCATACCTGCACTCACACCTACACACTGCTATCATAAGTCCCCATACCTGCACTCACACACTAGTATAAGTCCCCATACCTGCACTCACACTTACACACTGGTATATGTCCCCATATCTACACTCACACACACTGGTATATATCCCCATACCTGCACTCACACCTACACACTGGTATAGGTCCCCATACCTACACTCACACACACTGGTATATGTCCCCATACCTGCACTCACACCTACACACTGGTATAGGTCCCTATACCTGCACTCATACCTACACACTGGTATATGCCCCCATACCTGCACTCACACCTACACACTGGTATATGTCCCTATAGCTGCACTCATACCTACACACTGGTATATGTCCCTATAGCTGCACTCATACCTACACACTGGTATATGTCCCCATACCTGCACTCACACCTACAAACTGGTATATGTCCGCATACCTGCACTCACACCTACACACTGGTATTATAAGTCCCCATACCTGCACTCACACACTGGTATATGTCCCCATACCTGCACTCACAACCACACACTGGTATATGTCCCCATACCTGCACTCACACACACCGGTATATGTCCCCATACCTGCACTCACACCTACACACTGGTATAGGTCCCTATACCTGCACTCATACCTACACACTGGTATATGTCCCCATACCTGCACTCACACCTACACACTGGTATATGTCCCCATACCTGCACTCACACACACTGGTATATGTCCCCATACCTGCACTCACACCCACACACTGGTATATGTCCCCATACCTACACTCATACCTACACACTGGTATATGTCCCCATACCTACACTCATACCTACACACTGGTATATGTCCCCATACCTGCACTCACACACACTGGTATATGTCCCCATACCTGCACTCACACACACTGGTATATGTCCCCATACCTGCACTCACACACACTGGTATATGTATACCTGCACTCACACCTACACACTGGTATTATATGTCCCCATACCTGCACTCACACTTACACACTGGTATATGTCCCCATACCTGCACTCACACCTACACACTGGTATATGTCCCCATACCTGCACTCACACCTACACTCTGGTATATGTCCCTATACCTGCACTCAAACCTACACACTGGTATATGTCCTCATATCTGCACTCACACCTACACACTGGTATATGTCCCCATACCTGCAATCATAGCTACACACTGGTATATGTCCCCATGCCGACACTCACACCTACACACTGGTATATGTCCCCATGCCGAGCACTCACACCTACACACTGGTATATGTCCCCATGCCGGCACTCACACCTACACACTGGTATATGTCCCCATGCCGGCACTCACACCTACACACTGATATATGTCCCCATATCTGCACTCACACTTACACACTGGTATATGTCCCATGCCGGCACTCACACCTACACACTGATATATGTCCCCATATCTGCACTCACACTTACACACTGGTATATGTCCCCATGCCGAGCACTCACACCTACACACTGGTATATGTCCCCATGCCGGCACTCACAACCTACACACTGGTATTTGTCCCCATGCCGGCACTCACACCTACACACTGATATATGTCCCCATATCTGCACTCACACTTACACACTGGTATATGTCCCATGCCGGCACTCACACCTACACACTGATATATGTCCCCATATCTGCACTCACACTTACACACTGGTATATGTCCCATGCCGGCACTCACACCTACACACTGATATATGTCCCCATATCTGCACTCACACTTACACACTGGTACATGTCCGCATACCTGCACTCACACCCACACACTGGTACATGTCCGCATACCTGCACTCACACCTACACACTGGTATTATAAGTCCCCATACCTGCACTCACACACTGGTATATGTCCCCATACCTGCACTCACAACCACACACTGGTATATGTCCCCATATCTGCACTCACACTTACACACTGGTACATGTCCGCATACCTGCACTCACACCCACACACTGGTACATGTCCGCATACCTGCACTCACACCTACACACTGGTATTATAAGTCCCCATACCTGCACTCACACACTGGTATATGTCCCCATACCTGCACTCACAACCACACACTGGTATATGTCCCCACACCTGCACTCACACCTACACACTGGTATATGTCCCCATAACTGCACTCACACCTACACACTGGTATAGGTCCCTATACCTGCACTCATACCTACACACTGGTATATGTCCCCATACCTGCACTCACACCTACACACTGGTATATGTCCCCATACCTGCACTCACACACACTGGTATATGTCCCCATACCTGCACTCACACCCACACACTGGTATATGTCCCCATACCTACACTCATACCTACACACTGGTATATGTCCCCATACCTACACTCATACCTACACACTGGTATATGTCCCCATACCTGCACTCACACACACTGGTATATGTCCCCATACCTGCACTCACACACACTGGTATATGTCCCCATACCTGCACTCACACCTACACACTGGTATTATATGTCCCCATACCTGCACTCACACTTACACACTGGTATATGTCCCCATACCTGCACTCACACCTACACACTGGTATATGTCCCCATACCTGCACTCACACCTACACACTGGTATATGTCCCCATACCTGCACTCACACCTACACTCTAGTATATGTCCCTATACCTGCACTCAAACCTACACACTGGTATATGTCCTCATATCTGCACTCACACCTACACACTGGTATATGTCTCCATACCTGCAATCATAGCTACACACTGGTATATGTCCCCATGCCGACACTCACACCTACACACTGGTATATGTCCCCATGCCGAGCACTCACACCTACACACTGGTATATGTCCCCATGCCGGCACTCACACCTACACACTGGTATATGTCCCCATGCCGGCACTCACACCTACACACTGATATATGTCCCCATATCTGCACTCACACTTACACACTGGTATATGTCCCATGCTGGCACTCACACCTACACACTGATATATGTCCCCATATCTGCACTCACACTTACACACTGGTATATGTCCCCATGCCGAGCACTCACACCTACACACTGGTATATGTCCCCATGCCGGCACTCACACCTACACACTGGTATATGTCCCCATGCCGGCACTCACACCTACACACTGATATATGTCCCCATATCTGCACTTACACTTACACACTGGTATATGTCCCATGCCGGCACTCACACCTACACACTGATATATGTCCCCATATCTGCACTCACACTTACACACTGGTATATGTCCCATGCCGGCACTCACACCTACACACTGATATATGTCCCCATATCTGCACTTACACTTACACACTGGTATATGTCCCCATGCCGGCACTCACACCTACACACTGATATATGTCCCCATATCTGCACTCACACTTACACACTGGTATATGTCCCATGCCGGCACTCACACCTACACACTGATATATGTCCCCATACCTGCACTAACACTTACACACTGGTACATGTCCGCATACCTGCACTCACACCCACACACTGGTACATGTCCCCATACCTGCACTCATACCTACACACTGGTACATGTCCCCATACCTGCACTAACACTTACACACTGGTACATGTCCGCATACCTGCACTCATACCTACACACTGGTACATGTCCCCATACCTGCACTCACACCTACACACTGGTATATGTCCCCATACCTGCACTCACACCTACACACTGGCATTATATGTCCCCATACCTGCACTCACACTTACACACTGGTACATGTCCCCAAACCTGCACTCACACCTACACACTGGCATTATATGTCCCCATACCTGCACTCACACTTACAAACTGGTACATGTCCCCATACCTGCACTCACACCTACACACTGGTATATGTCCCATATCTGCACTCACACCTACACACTGGTATATGTCCCCATACCTACACACTGGTATATGTCCCCATACCTACACTCATACCTACACACTGGTATACAGGGAGTGCAGAATTATTAGGCAAATGAGTATTTTGACCACATCATCCTCTTTATGCATGTTGTCTTACTCCAAGCTGTATAGGCTCGAAAGCCTACTACCAATTAAGTATATTAGGTGATGTGCATCTCTGTAATGAGAAGGGGTGTGGTCTAATGACATCAACACCCTATATCAGGTGTGCATAATTATTAGGCAACTTCCTTTCCTTTGGCAAAATGGGTCAAAAGAAGGACTTGACAGGCTCAGAAAAGTCAAAAATAGTGAGATATCTTGCAGAGGGATGCAGCACTCTTAAAATTGCAAAGCTTCTGAAGCGTGATCATCGAACAATCAAGCGTTTCATTCAAAATAGTCAACAGGGTCGCAAGAAGCGTGTGGAAAAACCAAGGCGCAAAATAACTGCCCATGAACTGAGAAAAGTCAAGCGTGCAGCTGCCAAGATGCCACTTGCCACCAGTTTGGCCATATTTCAGAGCTGCAACATCACTGGAGTGCCCAAAAGCACAAGGTGTGCAATACTCAGAGACATGGCCAAGGTAAGAAAGGCTGAAAGACGACCACCACTGAACATGACACACAAGCTGAAACGTCAAGACTGGGCCAAGAAATATCTCAGGACTGATTTTTCTAAGGTTTTATGGACTGATGAAATGAGAGTGAGTCTTGATGGGCCAGATGGATGGGCCCGTGGCTGGATTGGTAAAGGGCAGAGAGCTCCAGTCCGACTCAGACGCCAGCAAGGTGGAGGTGGAGTACTGGTGTTACGGTTACCCTTAGTCTCGCTGAGAGATGGACCGCTTAGTAGCCTGGATCCCTATTGCTAAAGAGGGGAGAAGCTGCTTTCCATAGTATTCTATATGAGTCTCGCAATATATAGAATAATCTCCCTTAGCTGCAGTACCGCTAGGATACCCTTCTGCCCACAAAAACGAGTCAACGCTGCGATTGAGGGTCAAACAAGAACTCAGGACTGGGATGCCCAGCCTGCTTTTTATTAAGGTTACATGCACACAGGGCACTCCCAGGGGGAGAGGGGGGGAAGCACAAAATCCCCCATCACACATTTAGATAGAGAGCACTGTCCTTTGACAGGCCACAATAGGATTACAGTACTTAAGATAACAAGTTTACAAGTTCATCTTATCAATTACCAGTCTGGCTCCAGAGGTGATTAGACAATAGTTTCTAAAAGCTGAAAAAAAAGAGTTAACTCTTTATGAAATGATACTTGTTACGGTTTTCTTGGAGCCCTTCTTAGGCGCTGGCTTGCTGGTTCAGGCATTGCTGCTGGGAAATAAGCTCTTCACAACAAAATAACTAATGCTTCTGTAACAGTGCTCCCTTTCTGTGGAACACTCTGGCAGACACGGTCTGACCCCTTTTCGGGGCAGACTAAGGCTGTCCAGACCGCTGATTATGCGGGGCTGAGGTCGGTTTGTCTGGACAACCCGTCGGCGTTGCCATTCTGTTTCCCAGGTCTGTAAGTAATGGTGAAATTGAAGGGTTGCAACGATAAGCTCCAACGTAATAGCCTGCCGTTATCTCCAGAGACCCGGTTCAGCCACACCAACGGGTTATGGTCGGTGACCAGAGTGAACTCCTGACCATATAAATAGGGAGTCAATTTCTTTAATGCCCACACCAAAGCCAAACACTCCTTTTCGACCGCTGCATAGCTGACTTCGCGGGGCAGGAGCTTCCGGCTGATGTAGGCAACTGGATGCTCCCCTCCATCTTCGCCTACTTGGCTGAGGACGGCTCCCAGCCCGAACATGGAAGCATCTGTATGGACGATAAAACGTTTGTTAAGGGCTGGGGCCGCCAAGACAGGAGCGTTAATTAGAGCATTTTTGAGAGCCTGGAAAGCCGTTTCACAGTGGGGAGACCACAGGACCTGTCGAGGTAAGTTCTTCTTGGTCAAGTCAGTCAGGGGTTTGGCAAGTGTGCTGTAGTCTGGTACGAACCGTCTATAGTACCCTGCCGTGCCCAGGAAGGCTAGGACCTGAGTCTTAGTGATGGGGGTGGGCCAATTGGCGACAGCTTCTATTTTGGCCGGCTCTGGTCGCTGCTTTCCACACCCCACCCGGTGACCCAGGTACTGTACCTCGGCCATCCCAAAGTGGCATTTTTCTGGCTTCAGAGTCAGGCCAGCAGCCCGGATCTGATCCAGAACCATTCCACATGAGCTAAGTGGTCCTCCCAGGACTCACTGTGGATCGCTATGTCGTCCAGGTAGGCGCAAGCAAAACTCTGGAAGCCATCCAGGAGCCTATCCACCAAGCGCTGGAATGTAGCTGGGGCATTCTTCATCCCAAACGGCATTACCCTAAACTGATATAAGCCGGATGGGGGTGACGAATGCCGACTTGGGGATAGCCTCCGGGGCCAGGGGAATCTGCCAGTAACCTTTGCAGAGGTCAATAGTGGTCAGGTAATTTCCCCTGGCTATACGATCGAGTAGCTCGTCTACCCTGGGCATAGGGTAAGCGTCCGTCACGGTATTTTCATTGAGCCTCCGATAGTCTACGCAGAACCGGGTGGTCCCATCTTTCTTGGGCACCAAGACAACTGGGGAGGCCCAGGGACTATCGGAGGGCTCAATTACCCTGAGCTGGAGCATCTCATCGATCTCCTTCTTCATTCCTGTCCTAACTGCTTCGGGGATTCGGTACGGAGCCTGGCGCAAGGGAGCTTGTCCCGGAGTATCTACCTGGTGGGTGGTTAAAGTAGTGTACCCTGGCTTCGGGGAGAAGGTGAGGTGTTTAGACTGGAGGAGTTGGTTGAGCTGCTCCCTTTCAGTGGGGCTAAGTCGGTCCCCTATCTGAACCTGCGCCACTATACCTGTGGGGATGCTCTTTTCTAATAGGTCTGGAATGGGTAAACTGTCGGGGTCTTCCTGAGGGGAACAACATACGGCCGTCACGTTCTCTGGCCGCTCAAAATATTCCTTGAGCATGTTTACATGGAATGTCTTTCTAAGATTGTTGTCGTGGCAGCTAGCTATCACATAAGTGGTGTCTCCCCTTTTCTCTACGATCTGGTAGGGACCCTGCCAGGACGCCTGCAATTTGTCTGTCTTCACCGGCTTAAGTACTAACACCTTTTGTCCTATGGTGAAGATTCTCTTTCGGGCCCCCCGATCGTACCATACTTTCTGTCTTCTCTGGGCCAACTGGAGATTAGCCCGCACGGATTTGGCTAATTGCTCCATTCGGTCCCTGAGTTCCAGCACGTATGGCACAATGGGGACACCGTCAGCCTCCAACTCTCCCTCCCAGTGCTCCCGGATCAGGTTTAGGGGTCCCCGTACCTTTCTTCCATAGAGCAACTCGAAGGGAGAGAACCCTGTCGTTTCCTGGGGCACCTCCCGATAAGCAAATAGGAGGTGCGGCAGGAAGCGTTCCCAGTCTCGGTATTCCTGAGTGAACGTCTTGAGCATTTGCTTGAGGGTCCCCTTGAACCTCTCACACAGCCCGTTCGTCTGGGGGTGGTATGGGGAGCTCAGGAGGGACTTAATTTTGCAAACCTGCCAGAGTTGTTGGGTCAATTCAGCCGTAAATTGGGTGCCTCGGTCGGATAGGATTTCTTTTGGAAATCCTACCTGGGAGAACACCTGTACTAGTGCATTCGCTACCGTATCCGCTTGTATGTTGGATAGGGCGACAGCCTCTGGGTACCTGGTAGCGTAGTCCACTACGGTAAGAATGTATCGCTTACCGGAGGGACTAGGGGTAGCCAGTGGTCCCACTAGGTCAATAGCAACCCGGCTGAAGGGTTCCTCTACAATGGGGCATATTTACTAGCTGGGCTTTAGGGTGATCGCCTCGCCTTCCTACTCGTTGACACACATCGCAGGTGTTACAGTAAGTTCTAACGTCAGCGTGCACCCCTGGCCAAAAGAACGTGTGAGTAATGCGGTGTAGGGTACGGGTAACGGCTAGGTGGCCTGCTAAGGGGATGTCGTGGCCTATTTTGAGGATTTCTTGACGGTATTTGTGGGGCACTACCAGCTGTCGCCTACGCTGTCCCCTTTTCTCTGTCCAGCGGTATAGTTTCCCTTTTTCCCATAAGAATGTTTCGTTATCTGCCCCGCCCCCTCCGGTCTCTGCTCGTTCCCGGTACTTTTGTAAGGTCGGGTCAGTCTTAGACTCTGCCTCGAAAGCATCTGGGGTGTCCCAGGGTATGGGGCCTAACCTGTCAGGCAAGGTCGGGGTAGGTCTTACCTGTGTCTCCCGCACTGGTGAGAGCTCTCGCTCCGTCCGGGCTTGGGCCCGTGTAGTCACTGGGTCCGCCTCGTTGTTGCATACTGGAGCATAGGCAGAAGTCATGGGGCCCAAATCGTTGCCCAGTAGTACTTCGGCAGGTAAATTATCCATTAGGCCCACGTTCACAGCCCCCTTTCCCGCTCCCCAATCAAGATGCACTTTAGCTGTTGGAATTTTGTACACATCCCCCCCCGCCACTCTAACGGCCACAGTCTGTCCGGATCGCTTGTGCTCTGGCACCAAATGACTCTGTACCAGCGTGATAGTAGCCCTGTGTCTCGCAATCCCTCGGTAGATCGCCCCTCGAGCCATACCCTCTGCCGATGGTGCTGGCGGTTATCTGAGGCAGCATATACAGGGTCTGCCTCGTGAAGCGGCCCCACATATCCCTCCATAGGGGCCTCTTGGTTAACACAGAGGGCCCGGGCCGGACGATAGGACCCAGAGGGGTAATTGTAATTCCTGGGTGTCTGGTGCGTATTAAGGGGGCAGCTAGCCATGAAATGCCCTGGTTGCTTGCATCGGTGGCAAGTCGGTCTGGGACGCTCAGAGCTGTTATTGGGTGGTCCTGAGTGTCGGACGGGCCTTGTGGGCACCGGGGCTCGGAATTCAGTACGAGGGGGTGCACGGTAAACCTCTCTGGGTTCGACCCGTGCTGGAGCTCGGTAGTTCATGGGTTCGTGAAGACGGGAGTCATAATGTTCATCGGCCAATTTGGCTGCTTCTTCTAAGGTAGAAGGCCGCCTGTCTCGCAGCCATTCCTTCCCTTGCTGTTCCATGCCATTATAAAAATGTTCTAAGAGAAACAATTGTAAAATTTCCTCCCCAGTCACCGCTTTACTTCCGCTCAGCCAGTGATTTGCCGCTCTCCGCATTCGGTGCGCCCATTCCATATGGGTATCGTTAGGCTTCTTTTCCGTGCCCCGAAACTGTCGGCGATACGTGTCCGGAGTTACAGCGTACCGTCGCAACAGTGTCTCCTTAACTAGCTCATACTGTGTCACTTCCTCAGCACCCAGAGTACGAAAGGCTTCCAGGGCTCGCCCGGATAGTTTCCCAGACAATATCGTGGGCCACTCTCTGTTGGGAATCTGGTGCAGGGCACATTGCCTTTCGAAGTCCGCCAAATATTCATCAATCCCTGTCTCGCTCTCTAGGAAGGGTCGAAATGCCGCATAGGGTATCTTGGGCCTCCCAGCATTTTCGACAGGGATGATTACCTGCGGGGCTTCAGCATTGCGGTGTGCATTCGCTAGGTTGAGTTCGTGGGCTCGAGTCTCTCGTATATCCTCGTCCGCCTCTGCCATCAACTGCAGTACCAATTCCATGGAGGGGTTCGGCCCGTATAATGAGAGCCTTTCCCGAACAATCCTGGTTTTTTCGTCACTAATCGTGGTCGGTGTTTCCGCCATTGTGAAGCTCTGATCCAGTTCGGTCAATTCTGCGATCAGCTCTCTCCTCGGCCGGTTGCTGGCGTACCCCCCTCTGCTTTCAAGTAAATCCTTTTGGGTTGTACGCTTCAATTTTTCGTAAGCGCTCTCCATCCGTTCTGTACCTCTCCTAGGAAATCCAGGAAAATCCCGCCGCTGCCGCCAAATGTTACGGTTACCCTTAGTCTCGCTGAGAGATGGACCGCTTAGTAGCCTGGATCCCTATTGCTAAAGAGGGGAGAAGCTGCTTTCCATAGTATTCTATATGAGTCTCGCAAATATAGAATAATCTCCCTTAGCTGCAGTACCGCTAGGATACCCTTCTGCCCACAAAAACGAGTCAACGCTGCGATTGAGGGTCAAACAAGAACTCAGGACTGGGATGCCCAGCCTGCTTTTTATTAAGGTTACATGCACACAGGGCACTCCCAGGGGGAGAGGGGGGGAAGCACAAAATCCCCCATCAAACATTTAGATAGAGAGCACTGTCCTTTGACAGGCCACAATAGGATTACAGTACTTAAGATAACAAGTTTACAAGTTCATCTTATCAATTACCAGTCTGGCTCCAGAGGTGATTAGACAATAGTTTCTAAAAGCTGAAAAAAAAGAGTTAACTCTTTATGAAATGATACTTGTTACGGTTTTCTTGGAGCCCTTCTTAGGCGCTGGCTTGCTGGTTCAGGCATTGCTGCTGGGAAATAAGCTCTTCACAACAAAATAACTAATGCTTCTGTAACAACTGGTTTGGGCTGGTATCATCAAAGATGAGCTTGTGGGGCCTTTTCAGGTTGAGGATGGAGTCAAGCTCAACTCCCAGTCCTACTGCCAGTTTCTGGAAGACACCTTCTTCAAGCAGTGGTACAGGAAGAAGTCTGCATCCTTCAAGAAAAACGTGATTTTCATGCAGGACAATGCTCCATCACAAGCATCCAAGTACTCCACAGCGTGGCTGGCAAGAAAGGGTATAAAATAAGAAAATTTAATGACATGGCCTCCTTGTTCACCTGATCTGAACCCCATTGAGAACCTGTGGTCCATCATCAAATGTGAGATTTACAAGGAGGGAAAACAGTACACCTCTCTGAACAGTGTCTGGGAGTCTGTGGTTGCTGCTGCACGCAATGTTGATGGTGAACAGATCAAAACACTGACAGAATCCATGGATGGCAGGCTTTTGAGTGTCCTTGCAAAGAAAGGTGGCTATATTGGTCACTGATTTGTTTTTGTTTTGTTTTTGAATGTCAGAAATGTATATTTGTGAATGTTGAGATGTTATATTGGTTTCACTGGTAAAAATAAATAATTGAAATGGGTATATATTTGTTTTTTGTTAAGTTGCCTAATAATTATGCACAGTAATAGTCACCTGCACACACAGATATCCCCCTAAAATAGCTATAACTAAAAACAAACTAAAAACTACTTCCAAAACTATTCAGCTTTGATATTAATGAGTTTTTTGGGTTTATTGAGAACATGGTTGTTGTTCAATAATAAAATTAATCCTCAAAAATACAACTTGCCTAATAATTCTGCACTCCCTGTATGTCCCCATACCTGCACTCACACCTACACACTGGTATTATATGTCCCCATACCTGCACTCACACCTACAAACTGGTATTATATGTCCACATACCTACACTCATACCTACACACTGGTATATGTCCCCATACCTGCACTCACACCTACACACTGGTATATGTCCCCATACCTGCACTCACACCTACACACTGGTATTATATGTCCCCATACCTGCACTCACACCTACAAACTGGTATTATATGTCCACATACCTACACTCATACCTACACACTGGTATATGTCCCCATACCTGCACTCACACCTACACACTGGTATTATATGTCCCCATACCTGCACTCACACTTACACACTGGTATATGTCCCCATACCTGCACTCACACCTACACACTGGTATATGTCCCCATACCTGCACTCACACCTACACTCTGGTATATGTCCCTATACCTGCACTCAAACCTACACACTGGTATATGTCCTCATATCTGCACTCACACCTACACACTGGTATATGTCCCCATACCTGCACTCATAGCTACACACTGGTATATGTCGCCATACCTGCACTCACACCTACACACTGGTATATGTCGCCATACCTGCACTCATAGCTACACACTGGTATATGTCCCCATACCTGCACTCATACCTACACACTGGTATATGTCCCCATACCTGCACTCACACCTACACACTGGTATATGTCCCCATACCTGCACTCATAGCTACACACTGGTATATGTCGCCATACCTGCACTCACACCTACACACTGGTATATGTCGCCATACCTGCACTCATAGCTACACACTGGTATATGTCCCCATACCTGCACTCACACCTACACACTGGTATATGTCCCCATGCCGGCACTCACACCTACACACTGGTATATGTCCCTATGCCGGCACTCACACCTACACACTGGTATATGTCCCCATGCCGGCACTCACACCTACACACTGGTATATGTCCCCATGCCGGCACTCACACCTACACACTGGTATATGTCCCCATGCCGAGCACTCACACCTACACACTGGTATATGTCCCCATGCCGACACTCACACCTACACACTGGTATATGTCCCCATGCCGACACTCACACCTACACACTGGTATATGTCCCCATGCCGGCACTCACACCTACACACTGGTATATGTCCCCATGCCGGCACTCACACCTACACACTGGTATATGTCCCCATGCCGGCACTCACACCTACACACTGGTATATGTCCCCATACCTGCACTCACACACACTGGTATATGTCCCCATACCTGCACTCACACCTACACACTGGTATAGGTCCCTATACCTGCACTCATACCTACACACTGGTATATGTCCCCATACCTGCACTCACACCTACACACTGGTATATGTCCCCATACCTGCACTCACACCCACACACTGGTATATGTCCCCATACCTGCACTCACACCTACACACTGGTATATGTCCCCATACCTGCACTCACACACACTGGTATATGTCCCCATACCTGCACTCACACCTACACACTGGTATATGTCCCCATACCTACACTCATACCTACACACTGGTCTATGTCCCCATACCTACACTCATACCTACACACTGGTATATGTCCCCATACCTGCACTCACACACACTGGTATATGTCCCCATACCTGCACTCACACCTACACACTGGTATATGTCCCCATACCTGCACTCACACCTACACACTGGTATTATATGTCCCCATACCTGCACTCACACCTACACACTGGTATTATATGTCCCCATACCTGCACTCACACCTACACACTGGTATTATATGTCCCCATACCTGCACTCACACCTACACACTGGTATTATATGTCCCCATACCTGCACTCACACTTACACACTGGTATATGTCCCCATACCTGCACTCACACCTACACACTGGTATATGTCCCCATACCTGCACTCACACCTACACTCTGGTATATGTCCCTATACCTGCACTCAAACCTACACACTGGTATATGTCCTCATATCTGCACTCACACCTACACACTGGTATATGTCCCCATACCTGCACTCATAGCTACACACTGGTATATGTCCCCATGCCGACACTCACACCTACACACTGGTATATGTCCCCATGCCGGCACTCACACCTACACACTGGTATATGTCCCCATGCCGGCACTCACACCTACACACTGGTATATGTCCCTATGCCGGCACTCACACCTACACACTGGTATATGTCCCCATGCCGGCACTCACACCTACACACTGGTATATGTCCCCATGCCGGCACTCACACCTACACACTGATATATGTCCCTATATCTGCACTCACACTTACACACTGGTATATGTCCCCATGCCGAGCACTCACACCTACACACTGGTATATGTCCCCATGCCGGCACTCACACCTACACACTGGTATATGTCCCCATGCCGGCACTCACACCTACACACTGATATATGTCCCCATATCTGCACTCACACTTACACACTGGTATATGTCCCCATGCCGAGCACTCATACCTACACACTGGTATATGTCCCCATGCCGGCACTCACACCTACACACTGGTATATGTCCCCATGCCGGCACTCACACCTACACACTGATATATGTCCCCATATCTGCACTCACACTTACACACTGGTATATGTCCCCATGCCGGCACTCACACCTACACACTGATATATGTCCCCATATCTGCACTCACACTTACACACTGGTATATGTCCCCATGCCGGCACTCACACCTACACACTGATATATGTCCCCATATCTGCACTCACACTTACACACTGGTATATGTCCCCATTCCTGCACTCATACATAATGAATCCACAAAAGAAGGCAGCACCTTGCAGTATAAAACTATCTTTATTTCCACATACTGGAATAAAAAGGTGACGTTTTGGGGTAGAGAACCCTTAATCATGGTATGATTAAGGGTTCTCTACCCGAAACGTCACCTTTTTATTCCAGTATGTGGAAATAAAGATATTTTTATACTGCAAGGTGCTGCCTTCTTTTGTGGATTCATTGTGGCTAAAGGGATTACAGCACCCTTTTTGGCCTGCATCTGACAGTGGAGCTGAGCTACAAACTGTTCTAGTGTTACTATTGCACTCATACATACACACTATTATGTGTCCCCATACCTGCACTCACACCTACACATTAGTATTATATGTCCCCATACCTGCACTCACACACTGGTATATGTCCCCATGCCTGCACTCACACACTGGTATATGTCCCCATACCTGCACTCACACTAACACACTGGTATATGTCCCCATACCTGCACTCATACCTACACACTGGTATATGTCCCCATACCTGCACTCGCACCTACACATTGGTATTATATGTCCTCATACCTGCACTCACACTTACACACTGGTATATGTCCCCATGCCTGCACTCACATCTACACACTGGTATATGCCACCCCCATACTTGTACCTACACACTACTGCACTCACACTTAAACACTGGTATATGCCCCCATACCTGCACTCACACCTTCACACTGGTATATGTCCCCATACCTGTACTCACACCTACACACTGGTGCATGTCCCTATACCTGCACTCACACCTACACACTGGTATATGCCCCCATACCTGTACCCACACACTGGTAAATGCCCTTATACCTTACCCACACTTGCACACTGGTATATGCCCCATACCTGCACTCACACCTACACACTGGAATATGCCCCATACCTGCACTCACACCTAAACACTGGTATATGCCCCCATAACTGCACTGACACCTACACACTGGTATTCGTCCCCATGCTCGTATCAACAACTACACATTGATATATGCCCCCATACCTGTACCCACACACTGGTAAATGCCCTTATACCTTACCCACACTTGCACACTGGTATATGCCCCATACCTGCACTCACACCTACACACTGGAATATGCCCCATACCTGCACTCACACCTAAACATTGGTATATACCTTATACCTGCACCCACACACTGGCATATGCCCACATAACTGTACCCACAGCTTTACAGTGTTATACACCCCCATACCTGCACCTAGACTCTGGTATATGCCCATATACCTGCACCCACACAGTGGTACACCCCCATACCTGCACCTAGACACTGGTATATGCCCATATACCTGCACTGACATCTACACAGTGTTATACACCCCCTATACCTGCACCTAGACACTGGTATATGCCCACATACCTGCACCCACACCTACCCAGTGTTATACACCCCCATACCTGCACCTAGACACTGGTATATTCCCATATACCTGAACTGACATCTACACAGTGTTATACACCCCCCATACCTGCACCTAGACACTGGTATATGCCCACATACCTGCACCCACACCTACACAGTGTTATACACCCCCATACCTGCACCTAGACACTGGTATATGCCCATATACCTGCACTGACATCTACACAGTGTTATACACCCCCCATACCTGCACCTAGACACTGGTATATGCCCACATACCTGCACCCACACAGTGTTATACACCCTCATACCTGCACCTAGACACTGGTATATGCCCACAAACCTGCACCCACACCTACACAGTGTTATATGCCCCATACCTGCACCTAGACACTGGTATATGCCCATATACCTGCACCCACACAGTGTTACACCCCCATACCTGCACCTGGACACTGGTATATGCCCACATACCTGCACCTAGACACTGGTATATGCCCACATACCTGCACCCACACCTACACAGTGTTATACACTCCCATACCTGCACCTAGACATTGGTATACGCCCACATACCTGCACCCACACATACACAGTGTTGTAAACCCACATACTTGCACCTAGACACTGATATATGCCAACATATCTGCACCCACACCTACACAGTGTTATACACCCCCATACCTGCACCTAGACACTGGTATATGCCCACATACCTGCACCCACACAGTTTTATACACTGCTATACCTGCACCTAGACACTGGTATATGCCCACATACCTGCACGCACACCTACACAGTGTTATACATCCCCATACCTGCACCTAGACACTGGTATATACCCACATACCTGCACCTAGACACTGGTATATGCCCACATACCTGCAAAATAACCCAGTGCCCTTCTTTAGCAGCCAGATCCAGGGCTTGCTCAGCCACAATCTCCTGGCCCTGACCCAGAGACACATTATGAAGATTACAGTTATCAAACGTGTAACCCAGCTTCTTCCCTGCAAAATGCAAATAAACAATCTGTAAGAATTAGCAGCACTTACAAACAAATAATAATAAAACGTCATGGCAGGATATTTGTGCATCCTTTTATATAAAACCGACCATGTGCCAGGTAATATAGTGCAAGAGACCGGGATATCTGTGTCTGTAAGGGCCACTGGTCACATGGCACATTGTTAGTACCTTGTTTTTCCACATCCTTGAGAGGATCCACTCCAGGGGACAGGATAAAGAATATGGGAGTAGCCGGTCCAGATTCCTCATAGGATGTGGCAAAGTCCAACTCTCTCCCAACGACATATTTACTGCCCAGCTTCTCCTCCACAAAATCTCTGCAAACCATAACAAAACCATCAGTGGGTGGCACAGACGTCACCTAAACAGCATTAGAGTTTTCATTTTGAAAATAATTCAATTTCAAGGTTGAAAACTTTTTTTTAAATTTACTTTGCTTTTGTATACTTGTCCAACACTATACATGCTAATACTTTGCATCTACACACACATACACACCTAGACATATACACACACACACATACCTAGACATATACAAACACACATACCTAGACATAAACACACACACACACATACACACCTAGACAAATACACACACACATACACACCTAGACATATACACACACACATACACACCTAGACATATACACACACACATACACACCTAGACATAAACACACACACACACCTAGACATAAACACACACACATACACACCTAGACATAAACACACACACATACACACCTAGACATAAACACACACACATACACACCTAGACATAAACACACACACACACCTAGACATAAACACACACACACACACACCTAGACATATACACACACATACACACCTAGACATATACACACACATACACACCTAGACATATACACACACATACACACCTAGACATAAACACATACACACACATACACACCTAGACATATACACACACACATACACACCTAGACGTAAACACACACACATACACACCTAGACATATATACACACACATACACACCTAGACATATACACACACATACACACACCTAGACATAAAAACACACACATACACACCTAGACATATACACACACATACACACCTAGACATATACACACACATACACACCTAGACATAAACACATACACACACATACACACCTAGACATATAAACACACACATACACACCTAGACATATACACACACATACACACACCTAGACATATACACACACATACACACACCTAGACATAAACACACACACATACACACCTAGACATATACACACACATACACACACCTAGACATAAACACACACACATACACACCTAGACATAAACACACACACATACACACCTAGACATAAACACACACACATACACACCTAGACATAAACACACACACACATACACACCTAGACATATACACACACATACACACCTAGACATATACACACACACACATACACACCTAGACATATACACACACATACACACCTAGACATAAACACATACACACACATACACACCTAGACATATACACACACATACACACCCATACACACCTAGACATATACACACACATACACACCTAGACATATACACACACACACATACACACCTAGACATATACACACACATGCACACCTAGACATATACACACGCATACACACCTAGACATATATACACACACATACACACCTAGACATATACACACACATACACACCTAGACATATACACACACATACACACCTAGACATATACATACACACACACACACACCTAGACCTATACACACACACATACACACCTAGACATATACACACACATACACACCTAGACATATACACACACATGCACACCTAGACATATACATACACACCTAGACATATACACACACATACACACCTAGACATATACACACACATGCACACCTAGACATATACACACACACACACACACACCTAGACATATACACACACATACACACCTAGACATTTTCACACACACACACCTAGACATATACACACACACATACACACCTAGACATATACACACACACATACACACCTAGACATATACACACACACATACACACCTAGACATATACACACATACACACCTAGACATAAACACACACACATACACACCTAGACATAAACACACACACATACACACCTAGACATATACACACACACATACACACCTAGACATATACACACACACAGACACACACCTAGACATATACACACACACATACACACCTAGACATATACACACACACATACACACATAGACATATACACACACATACACACCTAGACATATACACACACATACACACCTAGACATACACACACACACACACAGACACACACCTAGACATATACACACACAAACACACCTACACATACAAACCTAGACACACACATTCACACCTAGACATATGCAAACACACAAACACACCTACACATACACAGACCCACACACACCTACACATATACACACACACACACCTAGACATATACACACACATACACACCTAGACATATACACACACATACACACCTAGACATACACACACACCTAGCAGGGTTGGCTCCAAGGGGGGACATTGGGGGACAATGCCCACCCAAACGGAATGTTGTGCCCCACCAAAAAATATTGATATGATCATACGTTTTAAAAATAATAAATAAATAATGAATTGTTAAGTAATGCTGCATGCTGGTGGCAGAGTTAGCTGCCAAACTGTGAGGTCGCATCACGCATCTGCAAGGAGCTCCGTGTCTTAACCTCTTATTTGGAATTGGAAGTAAATTAGAGACTTTATGGACTTGTCTTTAACCCTATTAATTTTACCTAACTATTGTGAGTTACTCATTTTCTTAAACAATAGATTATGATAAGAATATGATTGTATCATATAAATATAAACCGTGCCTAAGATTACAGTACACTTTTGAGGCGTCGATAGAAGCCAGTAGCCATTTATAGACTTACTAGTCCTAAAGCCCGTGTACACGGACCAATTTTTTAAGTACCGCGGTTCCAACCCTTGCTCCCTCTCTCTTTTGCGCTCTCTCCCCCTCTCTTTTAAGCTCTCTCTCTCCCCCCATATTTTGCGCTCTCTCCCCCCTCTTTTGCTCTCTCTCCAATCTTTTGCTCGCTTTCTCTCTCTTCAACCCTCTTCTGCTCTCTCCCCCCTCTTTTGTCCTCTCTCTCTCTCCCCTCTTTTGCGCTCTCTCTCTCCCCTCTTTTGCGCTCTCTCTCTCCCTCTTTTGCGCTCTCTCTCTCCCTCTTTTGCGCTCTCTCTCTCCCCTCTCTTTTGCTCTCTCTCTCTTCCCCCTCTTTTTCTTGCTTTCTATATTTCTCCTCTCTTTTGGTGTCTCCCACCTCTTTTGGTGTCTCCCACCTCTCTCCCGTTTGGTCACGCCCCCTTCACGCGTGCTCCCAAAAGGTCACATCCCCTTGTCATGCCCACGGGGCCACGCCCCCTTGTCACGCCTGTCAGTCACACCCCCATCATGGCATGCCCGGCCACCCCCAACCAGGCAGCTTCCGAAGTGCGCACTCTGCTGATCAAGGCCAGGTATGTTTGTCCTCTGCAGTCTCTACTGCGCATGACTGCATCTGACAAACATACCTGGCCTTTTATTTATATGATACAATCATATTCTTATAGGTACACAGTACATAGGTTGTATTAAGTAGCCTGATATCCGTTAGTTATTGCGAAACCGGTATAGCTAAATCTAATCTACAAAATGACCAGTACCTGAAAACCGAGTATCCTCACTGCTATTGCAAACAAAGGGGTTACTTGTATTGGGGGGTTTGGGGTGCATGGCTGTTTAGGGGACATGATTGAGATTTGAGAATGAGTTTAAGGGTTTTGGATCAGGGTGATTAAGGGGTGAATTGTTTTTAAGGAGCTGTTGCACTGGGGGTCTCAAGTTTAATGGCTCTGTTTTAGTGCACTGCATAGGATTTAGACTTAATTATTTTACATACGCCTAGATTTAGAGTTCTGCGTTAGCCGTCAAAACCAGCGTTAGGGGGTCCTAACGCTGGTTTTGGCCGCCCGCTGGTATTTAGAGTCAGTCAGGAAAGGGTCTA
>NC_069499.1:1593510889-1593518389 GCF_027579735.1 Bombina bombina
TGGCGGAAGGGAGGAGAGTGGTATCGGATGGCGGCAAGCCTATGGGTGCTTTAAGTATTTAAGGGGTAAGTTTTTAAATGTATGTCATTCAATTTTAGGTGCTTGATTGCACTTTTTTGCTGGATATTCTGTGGCATTTGACAAAGGCACAATTTAGTGCCGAAAAGTTATGTCTCCTGATTTTTAATATGAATAAATAAAGTTTAAAAGTAGTACTTAATAGTAGTAGTACTTAATAAAATCCATACAGGTAAAGAAAAACAGATAATTTTAGACCAAAGGGATAGACTGTCTTTGAGGGATTTGAATGCCCTATTAGGGAACCCAGAAGATGATACACAAAGAACTATAATAGATATGCACATTGGGTATACTTCCTTTAAGAATAAATCATCTTACAAGCCTTCCTTGTCCATGGTTCCATCAATTAATACCTTTGTGAAATTGGTTGAAAATGATATTGCATCATTGGATATCAATACAGGGAATCCTGATAATCTTACACGTAAACAAAGAAAGGCTTTAAAAGAATTGATGGAGGATAAAAATATTACGATAAAACCATCAGACAAGGGAGGCAATGTGGTTATTATGGAGACAGCAGATTACAAAAGGGAATGCTTAAGACAAATTACAGACCCTGCCTAGTATGAACTATTGTTAGGGGATCCCACTATCGAATATCAATTAGAAATTGAATTGATCTTAAAAGAAGCCCTCAAAGAAGGAATTATTAATAAGAATGAATTTGATTATCTCTTTGTAAAAGAGCCAAAGACAGCTACATTTTATGCTATCCCTAAGCTACACAAAAAGAGAAATCCCCCCCCCCCCAGGTAGACCTATTGTTTCAGGCCAATTAAGTTTAAATGAAAGAATTGGTCATTACATCAACTACTGCTTACAACCTTTTGTTAATGCACTTCCATCCTTTATTAAGGATATGAATGACACCCTACGTAAACTAGACGGCTTGATAGCAGACCCAAACACCATATTAGTAGCTATTGATGTGGAGGCATTGTATTCATGTATTCCACATGAATTAGGAATTAAGGCATGTGAATACTACGGCCCATATGTATCAAGGTCTGGCGGACCTGATCCGACACTGTGGATCAGGTCCGCCAGACCTCGCTGAATACGGCGAGCAATACGCTCGCCGCAATCAGCATTGCACCAGCAGCTCACAAGAGCTGCTGGTGCAACGTCACCACCTGCAGACTTGCGGCCAATAGGCTGCCAGCAGGGGGGTGTCAATCAACCCGATCGTACTCGATCGGGTTGATTTCTGGCGATGTCTGTGCTCAGAGCAGGCGGACAGGTTATGGAGCAGCGGTCTTTGTGACCGCTGCTTCATAACTGCTGTTTCTGGCAAGTCTGCAGACTCGCCAGTAACACAGGGCATCAAGCTCCATTCGGAGCCTGATACATATGCCCCTATCTCTCACAAAGAGGGAAGGAGTATACTAGTCATACTAAATTTGTCTTAGACCTATTACGATTTGTACTAGAGAGGAATTTCTTTGTATTCAATAACAAATTCTATCGCCAAATACTAGGTACAGCAATGGGGGCCAGCTGTGCCCCCACATATGCTTGTTTATATCTCGGAAAATGGGAGATAGATATGATACAAAATGCAGTAAATTATGACGACAAAATATAATTATGGGCACGTTATATTGATGATGTCCTGGTGCTGTGGAATGGCACAGAATTTGAGCTAAAATAATTAATTGAATTGATAAATAGGAATGATTGAAATCTTAGATTTACATTCCACTCTAGTAAGCAGACCATCACTTTCCTTGATTTACAGATCTCTATTAGTGATGATAAAATATCTACTGAGATGTTTAGGAAAGATACTTCAGCAAACACTATCCTAAGTGCAGATAGTCATCACATTGATTCTGTGATTAAAGGTATACCATACGGTCAGTATTTAAGGTGTAAAAGGAATTGTTCTACTAGTGAATCTTTCAAACAACATGCACACAACCTAACCACTAGATTAAAAGATAGAGGCTACTCTGGTAAGAGTCTGAAACAGAATTATCAACGAGCCAAACAACAATCAAGGGATGACATTTTGTATCAAATAGATCGGCAAGATAAAGGGGAGAAACAAATCAGATTTATATCTACATATAACAATAAATGGAAAGATATTAGGGCCATTCTGAACAAACATTGGATCACACTCCAAGTAGATCCTATAGTGAGCAAAAAAGTGGGAGGGGCTCCTCTTCTGACTCCACGTAGATCTCCTAACCTACGTGACAAATTAGTTCATAGTCATTTTGTATCCCCAGTATCTGTCAGTACATGGTTACATATCAATAAAAATAAAGAGGGTAATTTCCCATGTGGAAAATGCAGTATATGCAAGAATATCCAGAAAGGCAATAAAATCATGGATAATAAGGGCATTACACATACCACTAAGGGACATATTACGTGCAGAAGCGAGGGACTGATATATGCAGTTTGGTGTTCATGCCCCAAAATCTATATAAGGAAAACTTATAGAGAGTATAGAGAAAGAATAAAGGAACATAAGAAGGATATCAACAATAAAAACATTGGAGACAGTAGTGTAGCACGGCATTTTTATGCATTACACAATGGATCTCATTTTGGATTAAAAACAATGGGATTAGAACTCATCAACCTACAGGGACGAGGTGGTGACCTAGATAGGTGTCTTTTACAAGCAGAATGCAAATGGATTTATAATCTGGGCAGCTTGAAACCAAGTGGTCTTAATGAAGAAATTAACTTTGCACCCTTTCTAGGTTAGATCAGTAGTGGTCAATAATGGACCAAGTTGATTCTAAATTCTACTAACATTAAGAGTTAAAAATGTATTTATTTATGCTCCGCTTCCCTCCTTTGTATATGTGCTTTCCCTATGTTCTATAAAGGGATGTCTAATGAATTGATTATGTTTCAATTTATGCAAAAAAATATATAATTTCACTGTTTAACTTTGATTTGCCCTTTTATGAATAGCCACATAATGTAATCTGTGAGACGCAGAATGAATATAATAGCTCTATGTAAGTTCTTAATAGATTTATCGCCAGGCTTCCTTTTCCCCACAGTAATGTTACATATTGAATAATATTTGTATTGTTACCCATGCAGTAATGAAAGGATACGATCTATACAGAGACACTAATGACACATAACTATATCACCATTGGTTGCTACACTGTATAAATTCCCGGGAGGGATATGCACCAATAGGAAAGCACGCTTGAGAAAGCCGTACAGAATCGCCCTGCAGCGAAACACGTGTTGCGTGATCACATTGTTTGTCTAAACAGCCGGGTTAGGCCGACCGGGCTGTTCCTATCCGCCTCTGGCAATTTCTTTGGGGACAATCCTGATCTGGAGACCGTACGTAAGCACAGCTATCCTTTAAAGCAATAGCAAGGTATGAAAAAGAGTTCCGGCAACAATGCAAGTTGCGGCACGCTAAAAGAAAAAAAGGGGATCAAAAGTAAAGGAAGTGGAAATTGCAGCTGAGAGATATATTGTTGCTGATACTGTGTTCCAATGACCTATACCGTATGCCCTGTGACTGGGATCCTTTAATGAGGGTATGACTCTCAAAAGGTAGCACCCTAGGGGTTGAAGAGGTTGAGGAATATGATTGAAATATCAATTGCAGCTATGCATGGTTGTGATAAATGAATACAAAGACATTAACACACTGTGCTTGACTGTGCTTGACTGTGCTGCCACACTGCGCTATTATACTAATCTACTTGGGACTAACTATCTGCTTGATCTGCTGGTTGTGCTTAAGCTTTGACGGTAATTTCATAAAAAAAATAAGGATCAGTGATCACACACATTTTATATGTGGGACTAGTAGCAATACCATACAGATACCATACAGATACCATACAGATACCCAATGGCCATTGGTGGATGTTGAAATTGTATATATATACACTTATGACAGAGATTAGAGATACCCAGACCTTATTGAAAAAACATCAGTATGATCCTGATTTTAAGAAATATGACAGACAATTTGAAATCAAAATGAACACATTTAAAAGGGAACTATGGCAATTTAAGTCAAGAAAGATGACCAGGGATAAAAGAGACTATGATTCTAACCAGGTCTATAGATGGACTCAGGAGGACAATTCTAGAAAAGGGTATAAAAGAAATTTAAAAAATAAAAACAAAGTAACTGGAAGGGGAATAAGAAGGGCAAAAGTGTAACATTTTCAGACACCGAATATGAGTGTGACTCATCAGATGGTGATAACCCTGATGAAGGTGAAACTGCAGCAGTCTTTCAAGAGAATGATGCAGTATATTACAGTGAAAATCCCACCTCACAGTCAAAAAACGGGCAGGTTCTGGCCACGCAAGAAGTGAGAAAAAAACACACAGAGGTAGTCAGGGTGGCTGCAGAAGAAATAAAGGATGTACAGAAGAACAAAAAAAACAATCAAAACAAGATCACAAAAGGGAACGAAGAAATATGCCTAAGGGATAAGAATGTGGTCAATTTATCTTCTGTACCCTTGACTTCTGCACAGGTTGATCTACTCTCAAAAGGTCTAAATTTTGTGCCTTCTCATCACTTTAACATCTTTGAGACAATCTTAGATATAAATAGGTTTGCAAGAAAAATAACTTTGAAAAAACATTTTTTCAAAAAGGATGAGGAGGCACAAAATGAACCTGACATCAGCATAGAAAGAGCAGAAGAAACTAATGATGTTGCATTAATGTCTAATCTTAACTTTTCAGAATTGAACACGCTGAGGGATCTAGACCAATTATTAAATGAGGGAGAGGCAGATAAGAGTGAGTGCCTTCAAGAAAGCAATGTCTCAACAAAACATATTAAGAATAAAAGTACCTTTTACCCATTCAAGACACGTTCAAAAGTAATTGATATTTTTCAAAAGACAGTGGAATTTAAGTTACGTAACTTAGAGAAATCAGTGACAGAAACAAATAAAAATAAAAAGCACACTAACTTGACATACAAGGAAAAAATGGCTTTGAAAGAACTGTCTGAAAATGAAAACATCATAATCAGACAGTCAGACAAGGGCGGTAATGTAGTCGTTCTGAATAGAATTGACTACATTACAGAGGCTAAAAGACAGCTTAATCAAAGGGATGTATATACAAAACTCAAGGAAAATCCTACCAGTAAATTTCAAAAAGAGATTGTGGATATTATTAGTTATGCACGTAAAAACAACATTATCACACAATCTACTGAGGAAAAGTTGATAGTGTCACATCCGGTGACACCAATTTTTCATCAGTTGCCCAAGCTTCATAAGGATCCCCTGTCCCCGCCAGGAAGACCTATTATAGCGGGGATAGGGTCTCTAAATGAAGCTCTCTCAGAACTTGTTGATACATTTTTGCAGCCGTTGGTATGCCAATTGCCTAGCTACATTCAAGACACTACATCTTTTATAAATAAAATCTCTAAAGTTAAATGGGAAACCAACTATAGACTTATGGTTGTGGATGTTACTTCATTGTATACATCTATAGAGCATGACAAAGGCCTTCAAGCTATAGAGTTTTTTATTAATACTATGTGTGACTTTGAAGAGGCCACCAAGATATTTCTGATGAGAGCAATTGATTATCTGTTGTCACATAATTATTTTATGTTTCAGACAGAATACTATCTCCAGAGACGTGGGACAGCGATGGGGGCAAAATTTGCCCCATCCTATGCCAACCTATTTATGGGCTGGTGGGAGCTGTCCCACGTCTTTGGAGATAGCAACCCATTCAAAGGAGAAATAATCCAATATTATCGCTATATTGATGATCTGTTTTTCATTCTGGACTGTGATGCCACAAGGGCAGATTTTTTCTGTCAATATCTCAATTGTAATCAGCAAGGTATTGAATTTACGGGAACACACAGTCAAAACAGTGTGAATTTTCTCGACCTCACAGTCCAGGGTGGGGAAATCGGATCCCTTATACAGACTAAGATGTATAGGAAGGAAACTGCGGGAAATACCCTGCTACAATTTGAATCTTGTCACCCACGACATGTTCTGAGGGGGATACCGAAAGGAGAATATATCCGCATCAAAAGGAATTGTTCTAAAGAAAGTGAATATCAGCGTCAGGCTAGTGAGGCCACAGTTAGATTCAGACAGCGAGGGTATCGTGATAGTATCCTTATAATAGCAAAAGAAGATATGGATCAGATTCCCAGAGAACAGTTACTTCAATATAAATCAAAAAGACACAGAGGCAATAAGGATGATTTGAGTAAGATCAAGTTCATTACTACATATAGTGTAGAATACACTAAAATATGTAATATAATTGAGGAATCTCTCCCAATTTTGTACTCTGATCCAATTATCAAAGAAATTCTGGACTCGGGGTGTGAATTCATCCCTAGAAGAGCAAAAACTTTGGGCAATCATTTGTCACCCTCAGATATGAAACCCAAAAAGAGCAAATGTTGGTTAAAACAGAAGAAGGGATGCTTCAGATGTAGACGTCCCTTTTGCAAAACATGTAGTTTCATATGTGAGGGGGATAAATTTATTTCTAGCACAACCCAAATGGAATATGACATTAGATTTTTTATTAATTGTGCAACAACTCATGTCGTCTATCTTCTGACTTGTGATCTCTGTAAAATTCAATATACAGGGAAAACAAAACGATCCTTAAAAGATAGGTTCTTGCAACATCTTAGGTCTATTGAGGACGAAGATAGTGATACACCAGTATCAAGACATTTTAAAACAAAACACAACTCAGATGTCTCTTCTCTTAAGATACAGGCAATTGATCATATCACAACATGGAAGAGAGGAGGAAATAGAGAAGCATTGTTAAATAAAAAGGAGATTTTCTGGATGTTTAGATTACAAACTAGTGAACCAGATGGATTAAACGTCAGACGTGATCTGGATGTTTTTACTTGAGTATAAAATATTATTATAGGCCCTTTTTTGATAATAGCATCTGCCATTGAATGCTAACTTATATATCAGGAATTGATCTGTCTTTTGAAAGAGGCATTAATATATTGTTTGTATATGTATTACATGGGAGCTGTGTTACAACAATATTCCTCTGTGCTATCTATATGTCCTGTGTGTGAATAGCACTTTAAATGTGGAAATCTTAAGACTTTTCACAGGATTTATTTGTCTCCTACAGTTAGTTTGGAAAGTATTCATATGTTAATGTATATAGGACATATACACAGCTAACATATATGTTTTACAAAATGTTTAAAATGTTGTGATATCTGTTTGCTCAACTTGTGGAAATAGGTAACCAATCAGGTATTTCAGCATTGTGATGTCATGATCTAGCTCAGCCTTTTAAGAGGCGTTTGAGCTGATCCCCAGGTAAGCAGTGATCAAGTGCACCTGGTGCACGAAACATGTCTGCATGGGGATCAGCTCACTTGCCTGATTGTTAGAGTCACTGTTGGCTCTGTATAGGACATCC
>NC_069499.1:1593520889-1593525889 GCF_027579735.1 Bombina bombina
TTATCTACAGCTTGACCTAAGGCCAGAAACTTTCAGAATAGGTGGGGATATCACCGACTAAATCAACTATTTCAAAAGCCAATATAAGGGTAAAGGAAATACTTGTAAACAATTTAATACACTCCAGCAGGTAAAGTGGATCACTAGGAACAAATTAAAGAGGAGAAAATGTTTGAGTAAACTTTAATCTAGTCCTTAATAGAAAGTGAGCTGCCTCTGGCACACATATGGAGGAGCATAGTACACCCATACCACAGCTCACCTAACAGCGTAGGTCATCCTGTCCGGCCGTATAGCTCTCATCATACACAGCCGCTGAAGTGCCGTCTTGTTCTTCCACTCTTGTGGGAACTTCTCTTTCTCAGGACATTCAGACTCTACAAACTTCTTCCAGCGCTTGGCCGATCCTTCAATGTCTCGGTCCAGGTTCCTAAACTCCTCCATAGAAGACAGGGCCTTTGTGAAGAAAGAACAATGAGTGATCAGTACAAGCAGAGAACCAGCAAGTGACAAGCCAATAAGCAGTGGTCTTCTTATTAACTCCTTGACTGCCAGACAGAAAGCAACACACACAAAAACAAGATTTAGAAGGTGTCTCCAGTAGCCAATAGCGTATCTGCATGTGATTATATAATGAATCTCCATATAATAATTACAGTACCCACGTGGGACGGTCACAAAAACAAACCTCCTTACCCAAGGGAGCCCAGCTTCCATATGAGAGGTCACACTGTCATTTTAATTACACAAATGACAATAAAGCAGGGTGACAAGGCAATAGGGGATATTAAAAGGAAATATTACTTGGCAGCACAAAACTGAAGTGATCTCATGCTCCATTAGTGGCGCAAATTTACTCCATAGACTTTTCAAGAAACACCAACAATTGAAAGGGTATTTTAAGAGGTGCCTAAACTTACATACAACTTTACTTCGTTTTAAAGCCACTGTATGTTTCAATGTAAAGTATAAGATCCTAAACTACACATACAATTCACGTAACTGACCAGCAGATTCTATATATGAAGGTTTGAACGTTTCAGTGCAGTCAGTGTCTGCACACCTGAAACTCCATAGAAAACTGGAAATAGAGGATCCTAATCTCAGTACAATTTACAATAATACCAGGTAGGTTTGAGGTGTTAGTATCTATTGGAAAACATAAGGACGTTTCTTCTACTCCTGGTGTAAATATTGGTACAGGTCAAGAAAAGAAGCTGCTGATTATTAAGCCCTTGCTTGACCCAACTTACCCCCACTCCACAGCTCATTAGCTGGGACATTCCTTCATTAACAGCCACTTTCTGCCACCTGTGCTTTTTTTGCTCTCACCTCCCCCAGTTACTCAGTGCTTTTCCTACTGTAGTGCAGCACACAGGGAGATCTACTTCTCAGGGGTTAGTGAATGGCTCTAGGCAAAGCAAATAAACTACTGCACCTGCCAAAAACATTACACTGTGACTACATTACAAAAACATTACACTGTGACTACATTACAAAAACATTACACTGTGACTACATTACAAAAACATTACACTGTGACTACATTACAAAAACATTACACTGACTACATTACAAAAACATTACACTGTGACTACATTACAAAAACATTACACTGTGACTACATTACAAAAACATTACACTGTGACTACATTACAAAAACATTACACTGTGACTACATTACAAAAACATTACACTGTGACTACATTACAAAAACATTACACTGTGACTACATTACAAAAACATTACACTGTGACTACATTACAAAAACATTACACTGTGACTACATTACAAAAACATTACACTGTGACTACATTACAAAAACATTACACTGTGACTACATTACAAAAACATTACACTGACTACATTACAAAAACATTACACTGTGACTACATTACAAAAACATTACACTGTGACTGCATTACAAAAACATTACACTGACTACATTACAAAAACATTACACTGTGACTACATTACAAAAACATTACACTGACTGCATTACAAAAACATTACACTGTGACTGCATTACAAAAACATTACACTGTGACTACATTACAAAAACATTACACTGTGACTACATTACAAAAACATTACACTGTGACTACATTACAAAAACATTACACTGACTACATTACAAAAACATTACACTGTGACTGCATTACAAAAACATTACACTGACTACATTACAAAAACATTACACTGTGACTACATTACAAAAACATTACACTGTGACTACATTACAAAAACATTACACTGTGACTACATTACAAAAACATTACACTGTGACTACATTACAAAAACATTACACTGTGACTACATTACAAAAACATTACACTGTGACTACATTACAAAAACATTACACTGTGACTACATTACAAAAACATTACACTGTGACTACATTACAAAAACATTACACTGTGACTACATTACAAAAACATTACACTGTGACTACATTACAAAAACATTACACTGTGACTACATTACAAAAACATTACACTGTGACTGCATTACAAAAACATTACACTGTGACTACATTACAAAAACATTACACTGTGACTGCATTACAAAAACATTACACTGACTACATTACAAAAACATTACACTGTGACTACATTACAAAAACATTACACTGTGACTACATTACAAAAACATTACACTGTGACTGCATTACAAAAACATTACACTGTGACTGCATTACAAAAACATTACACTGTGACTGCATTACAAAAACATTACACTGACTACATTACAAAAACATTACACTGTGACTACATTACAAAAACATTACACTGTGACTACATTACAAAAACATTACACTGTGACTACATTACAAAAACATTACACTGTGACTACATTACAAAAACATTACACTGACTACATTACAAAAACATTACACTGTAACTACATTACAAAAACATTACACTGTGACTACATTACAAAAACATTACACTGTGACTACATTACAAAAACATTACACTGTGACTACATTACAAAAACATTACACTGACTAAATTACAAAAACATTACACTGTGACTACATTACAAAAACATTACACTGTGACTACATTACAAAAACATTACACTGTGACTACATTACAAAAACATTACACTGTGACTACATTACAAAAACATTACACTGTGACTACATTACAAAAACATTACACTGACTACATTACAAAAACATTACACTGTGACTACATTACAAAAACATTACACTGTGACTACATTACAAAAACATTACACTGTGACTACATTACAAAAACATTACACTGTGACTACATTACAAAAACATTACACTGTGACTACATTACAAAAACATTACACTGTGACTACATTACAAAAACATTACACTGTGACTACATTACAAAAACATTACACTGTGACTACATTACAAAAACATTACACTGTGACTACATTACAAAAACATTACACTGTGACTGCATTACAAAAACATTACACTGTGACTACATTACAAAAACATTACACTGTGACTACATTACAAAAACATTACACTGACTACATTACAAAAACATTACACTGTGACTACATTACAAAAACATTACACTGTGACTGCATTACAAAAACATTACACTGTGACTACATTACAAAAACATTACACTGTGACTACATTACAAAAACATTACACTGTGACTACATTACAAAAACATTACACTGTGACTACATTACAAAAACATTACACTGTGACTACATTACAAAAACATTACACTGTGACTGCATTACAAAAACATTACACTGTGACTACATTACAAAAACATTACACTGTGACTACATTACAAAAACATTACACTGTGACTACATTACAAAAACATTACACTGTGACTACATTACAAAAAACATTACACTGTGACTACATTACAAAAACATTACACTGTGACTACATTACAAAAACATTACACTGTGACTACATTACAAAAACATTACACTGTGACTACATTACAAAAACATTACACTGTGACTACATTACAAAAACATTACACTGTGACTGCATTACAAAAACATTACACTGTGACTGCATTACAAAAACATTACACTGACTACATTACAAAACATTACACTGTGACTGCATTACAAAAACATTACACTGACTACATTACAAAAACATTACACTGTGACTACATTACAAAAACATTACACTGTGACTACATTACAAAAACATTACACTGTGACTACATTACAAAAACATTACACTGTGACTACATTACAAAAACATTACACTGTGACTACATTACAAAAACATTACACTGTGACTACATTACAAAAACATTACACTGACTACATTACAAAAACATTACACTGTGACTACATTACAAAAACATTACACTGTGACTACATTACAAAAACATTACACTGACTACATTACAAAAACATTACACTGTGACTACATTACAAAAACATTACACTGTGACTACATTACAAAAACATTACACTGTGACTACATTACAAAAACATTACACTGTGACTACATTACAAAAACATTACACTGTGACTACATTACAAAAACATTACACTGTGACTACATTACAAAAACATTACACTGGACTACATTACAAAAACATTACACTGTGACTACATTACAAAAACATTACACTGTGACTACATTACAAAAACATTACACTGTGACTACATTACAAAAACATTACACTGTGACTACATTACAAAAACATTACACTGTGACTACATTACAAAAACATTACACTGTGACTACATTACAAAAACATTACACTGTGACTGCATTACAAAAACATTACACTGTGACTACATTACAAAAACATTACACTGTGACTACATTACAAAAACATTACACTGTGACTACATTACAAAAACATTACACTGTGACTACATTACAAAAACATTACACTGTGACTACATTACAAAAACATTACACTGTGACTGCATTACAAAAACATTACACTGTGACTGCATTACAAAAACATTACACTGTGACTACATTACAAAAACATTACACTGTGACTACATTA
>NC_069499.1:1593530889-1593553389 GCF_027579735.1 Bombina bombina
CACTTACACACAAGTGTATATACACAAACACACAAATACATGCTCACACACACAAGTGTATATACACAAACACACAAATACATGCATGCTCTCACATACACACAAATACATGCTCACACACACACTTACACACAAGTGTATATACACAAACACACAAATACATGCACACACACACACAAATACATGCTCACACACAAGTGTATATACACAAACACACAAATACATGCTCACACACACACACACAAGTGTATATACACAAACACACAAATACATGCTCACACACACACTTACACACAAGTGTATATACACAAACACACAAATACATGCTCACACACACAAGTGTATATACACAAACACACAAATACATGCATGCTCTCTCACACACACACAAATACATGCTCACACACACACTTGCACACAAGTGTATATACACAAACACACAAATACATGCTCACACACACACTTACACACAAGTGTATATACACAAACACACAAATACATGCACACACACACACACACACACACAAGTGTATATACACAAACACACAAATACATGCTCACACACACACTTACACACAAGTGTATATACACTAACACACAAATACATGCTCACACACACACTTACACACAAGTGTTTATACACAAACACACAAATACATGCTCACACACACACACACAAGTGTATATACACAAACACACAAATACATGCTCACACACACACTTACACACAAGTGTATATACACAAACACACAAATACATGCTCACACACACAAGTGTATATACACAAACACACAAATACATGCATGCTCTCTCACACACACACACACACAAATACATGCTCACACACACACTTGCACACAAGTGTATATACACAAACACACACTTACACACAAGTGTATATACACAAACACACAAATAAATGCACACACACACACACACACACACACAAGTGTATATACACAAACACACAAATACATGCTCACACACACACACTTACACACAAGTGTATATACACAAACACACAAATACATGCTCACACACACACTTACACACAAGTGTTTATACACAAACACACAAATACATGCTCACACACACACTTACACACAAGTGTATATACACAAACACACAAATACATGCTCACACACACACTTACACACAAGTGTATATATACAAACACACAAATACATGCTCACACACACACAAATACATGCTCACACACACACTTACACACAAGTGTATATACACAAACACACAAATACATGCTCACACACACACAAATACATGCTCACACACACACTTGCACACAAGTGTATATACACAAACACACAAATACATGCTCACACACACACAAATACATGCTCACACACACACTTACACACAAGTGTATATACACAAACACACAAATACATGCTCACACACACAAGTGTATATACACAAACACACAAATACATGCATGCTCTCACACACACACAAATACATGCTCACACACACACTTGCACACAAGTGTATATACACAAACACACAAATACATGCTCACACACACACACACAAGTGTATATACACAAACACACAAATACATGCTCACACACACACACACAAGTGTATATACACAAACACACAAATACATGCTCACACACACACACAAATACATGCTCACACACACACAAATACATGCTCACACACAAGTGTATATACACAAACACACAAATACATGCTCACACACACAAGTGTATATACACAAACACACAAATACATGCTCACACACACACTTACACACAAGTGTATATACACAAACACACAAATACATGCTCACACACACAAGTGTATATACACAAGCACACAAATACATGCTCACACACACACAAATGCATGCTCACACACAAGTGTATATACACAAACACACAAATACATGCTCACACACACAAGTGTATATACACAAACACACAAATACATGCTCACACACACACTTACACACAAGTGTATATACACAAACACACAAATACATGCTCACACACACAAGTGTATATACACAAGCACACAAATACATGCATGCTCTCACACACACACAAATACATGCTCACACACACACTTGCACACAAGTGTATATACACAAACACACAAATACATACACACACACTTACACACAAGTGTATATACACAAACACACAAATACATGCTCACACACTTACACACAAGTGTATATACACAAACACACAAATACATACACACACACTTACACACAAGTGTATATACACAAACACACAAATACATGCTCACACACACACTTACACACAAGTGTATATACACAAACACACAAATACATGCTCACACACACACTTACACACAAGTGTTTATACACAAACACACAAATACATGCTCACACACACTTACACACAAGTGTATATACACAAACACACAAATACATGCTCACACACACACTTACACACAAGTGTATATACACAAACACACAAATACATGCATGCTCTCACACACACACAAATACATGCTCACACACACTTACACACAAGTGTATATACACAAACACACAAATACATGCATGCTCACACAAATACATGCTCACACACACACTTACACACAAGTGTATATACACAAACACACAAATACATGCATGCTCACACACACACACACACAAGTGTATATACACAAACACACAAATACATGCATGCTCACACACACACACACACACACTTACACACAAGTGTATATACACAAACACACAAATACATGCATGCTCACACACACACACACACACTTACGCACAAGTGTATATACACAAACACACAAATTCATACATGTTCACACACACAAACACATGCATGCTCACAAACAAACACATGCATGCTCATACTCACAAACACATGTATGCTCACACACACACACAAACACATGCATGCTCACACACACACTAACACATGCATGCTCACACACACAAACACATGCATGCTCACACACACAAACACATGCATGCTCACACACACAAACACATGCATGCTCACACACACAAACATGCATGCTCACACACACAAACATGCATGCTCACACACACAAACATGCATGCTCACACACACACACAAAGACATGCATGCTCAAACACACAAAGACATGCATGCTCAAACACACAATCACATGCATGCTCACACAAACATACACATGCATCCTCACACACAACCACATGCATGCTCACATAAACATACACATGCATGCTAACACAAACATACACATGCATGCTCACACACACACGCATGCATGCTCACACACACGCATGCATGCTCACACACACAAACACATGCAAGCTCTCTCTCTCACACACACACACAAACACATGTATGCTCATACTCACAAGCAAAAACCACCACACACACAAACAGATGAACGCTAACACACACATGAACACTTGTATGTACACTCACAAACACACACAAACACATGCAAGCACATGATCACACACACACAAACACATGCTCACATGCATGCACATACACGCAAACACATGCATGCACACACACAAATACATGCATGCTCACACACACAAACACATGCATGCTCACACACACAAACACATGCATGCTCTCACACACACACTTACTTACACACAAGTGTAAATACAAAAACACATACATGCATGCTCACACAAAAACACAAATACATGCATGCTCAAACACACACAAACACATGCATGCTCATGCACACATGCATGCTCATGCAAACATACACGCTCAAACGCACACGCGCACTCAGACACAAACACATGCAAGCACTCTCTCTCACACACACACACACACATACAAGCTCACATACACGCAAACACATGCTCAGATGCATGGAGAAACACATGCATGCTCACACACACAAACACATACAACCACACACACCAACAGATGCATGCTAACACACACACACCATGCAAGCTTACGCATGCTCAAACGTGCGCGCACACACACAAACACATGCAAGCTCTCACTCTCTCACACACACTTAAACACATACAAGCTCACATACACGCAAACACATGCTCAGATGCATGGAAAAACACATGATTGCTCACAAACACAAGTGTGCTCACACACACAAACACATATGACCACACACACAAACAGATACACATTAACACACACACAAACACATGCATGCTTATGCACACACATTCAAGCTCATGCACACACATGCTCAAACGTACGCACACACGCGCTCAAACACATGCAAGCTCTCTCTCTCACACACACAAACACATGCTCAGATGCATGGACAAACACATGCATGCTCATACACAAACATATACGACCACACACACAAACAGATGCATGTAAACAAATTTTAACACGTTCCTTCGCTTAGAATTTCAAATGTTTGCACAACATTCTAACATTCACATTATGTAACAGTATTTCTAAAGCTCTCTTTAAATATAATATTCAAAAAAGAAACATTCTAATTGATATATTTGTATCTATTTTGTATCAATTTACTAAATTCCCAACCACATGAACTATAGAACCTCTAAATAGTATTTGTTAAATCGAATGTTACATTCAAAATTTCGAATGTGGATATTCAATTTCATCAGAAACATTAAAAAATAAAAGCAGCTAATATAAAGTAAAGTAATGTACAGATCCTGTATTGTGCAGCTAATATAAAGTACAGTAATGTACATATCATTTATTGTGCAGCTAATATAAAATGCAGTAATGTACATATCCTGTATTGTGCAGCTAATATAAAGTACAGTAATGTACAGATCCTGTATTGTGCAGCTAATATAAAGTACAGTAATGTACTACAGATCCTGTATTGTGCAGCTAATATAAAGTACAGTAATGTATAGGTCCTGTATTGTGCAGCTAATATAAAGTACAGTAATGTATAGGTCCTGTATTGTGCAGCTAATATAAAGTACAGTAATGTATAGGTCCTGTATTGTGCAGCTAATATAAAGTACAGTAATACACAGGTCCTGTATTGTGCAGCTAATATAAAGTACAGTAATGTCCAGGTCCTGTATTGTGCAGCTAATATAAAGTACAGTAATATACAGGTCCTGTATTGTGCAGCTAATATAAAGTACAGTAATGTACAGGTCCTGTATTGTGCAGCTAATATAAAGTACAGTAATGTACAGTTCCTGTATTGTGCAGCTAATGTAAAGTACAGTAATATAGAGGTCCTGTATTGTGCAGCTAATATAAAGTACAGTAATGTAGAGGTCCTATATTGTGCAGCTAATATAAAGTACAGTAATATACAGATGCTGTATTGTGCAGCTAATATAAAGTACAGTAATACACAGGTCCTGTATTGTGCAGCTAATATAAAGTACAGTAATACACAGGTCCTGTATTGTGCAGCTAATACAAAGTAAAGTAATGTATAGGTCCTGTATTGTGCAGCTAATATAAAGTACAGTAATGTACAGATCCTGTATTGTGCAGCTAATATAAAGTACAGTAATGTATAGATCATGTATGGTGCAGCTACTATAAAGTAGAGTAATGTACATATCCTATATCGTGCAGCTAATATAAAGTACAGTAATACACAGGTCCTGTATGGTGCAGCTAATATAAAGTACAGTAATGTACATATCCTATATCGTGCAGCTAATATAAAGTACAGTAATACACAGGTCCTGTATGGTGCAGCTAATATAAAGTACAGTAATGTACATATCCTTTATTGTGCAGCTAATATAAAGTACAGTAATACACAGGTCCTGTATTGTGCAGCTAATATAAAGTACAGTAATGTACAGATCTTGTATTGTGCAGCTAATATAAAGTACAGTAATGTATAGGTCCTGTATTGTGCAGCTAATATAAAGTACAGTAATGTACAAGTCCTGTATTGTGCAGCTAATATAAAGTACAGTAATGTATAGGTCCTGTATTGTGCAGCTAATATAAAGTACAGTAATGTACAGATCCTGTATTGTGCAGCTAATATAAAGTACAGTAATACACAGGTCCTGTATTGTGCAGCTAATATAAAGTACAGTAATACACAGGTCCTGTATTGTGCAGCTAATATAAAGTACAGTAATATACAGGTCCTGTATTGTGCAGATAATATAGAGTACAGTAGTGTAGAGGTCCTGTATTGTGCAGCTAATATAAAGTACAGTAATGTATAGGTCCTGTATTGTGCAGCTAATATAAAGTACAGTAAGGTACAGATCCTGTATTGTGCAGCTAATATAAAGTACAGTAGTGTATAGGTCCTGTATTGTGCAGCTAATATAAAGTACAGTAATGTATAGGTCCTGTATTGTGCAGCTAATATAAAATACAGTAATGTACAGATCCTGTATTGTGCAGCTAATATAAAGTACAGTAATACACATGTCCTGTATTGTGCAGCTAATATAAAGTACAGTAATACACAGGTCCTGTATTGTGCAGCTAATATAAAGTACAGTAATGTACAGATCCTGTATTGTGCAGCTAACATAAAGTACAGTAATACACATGTCCTGTATTGTGCATCTAATATAAAGTACAGTAATACACAGGTCCTGTATTGTGCAGCTAATATAAAGTACAGTAATCTACAGATCCTGTATTGTGCAGATAATATAAAGTACAGTAATGTAAATATCCTGTATTGTGCAGCTAATATAAAGTACAGTAATATACAGATCCTGTATTGTGCAGCTAATATAAAGTACAGTAGTGTAGCGGTCCTGTATTGTGCAGCTAATATAAAGTACAGTAATGTACAAGTCCTGTATTGTGCAGCTAATATAAAGTACAGTAATGTACAGGTCCTGTATTGTGCAGCTAATATAAAGTACAGTAATATACAGGTCCTGTATTGTGCAGCTAATATAAAGTACAGCAATACGCAGGTCCTGTATTGTGCAGGTAATATAAAGTACAGTAATACACGGGTCCTGTATTGTGCAGCTAATATAAAGTACAGTAATACACAGTTCCTGTATTGTGCAGCTAATATAAAGTACAGTAATGTATAGATCCTGTATTGTGCAGCTAATATAAAGTACAGTAATGTACAGATCCTGTATTGTGCAGCTAATATAAAGTACAGTAATGTATAGATCATGTATGGTGCAGCTACTATAAAGTACAGTAATGTAGAGGTCCTATATTGTGCAGCTAATATAAAATACAGTATTGTGCAGCTAATATAAAGTACAGTAATGTACATATACTGTATTGTGCAGGTAATATAAAGTACAGTAATGTACATATCCTGTATTGTGCAGCTAATATAAAGTACAATAATGTACAGGTCCTGTATTGTGCAGCTAATATAAAGTACAGTAATACACAGGTCCTGTATGGTGCAGCTAATATAAAGTACTGTAATGTACATATCCTTTATTGTGCAGCTAATATAAAGTACAGTAATGTACAGATCTTGTATTGTGCAGCTAATATAAAGTACAGTAATGTACAGGTCCTGTATTGTGGAGCTAATATAAAGTACAGTAATACACAGGTCCTGTATTGTGCAGCTAATATAAAGTACAGTAATACACAGATCCTGTATTGTGCAGCTAATATAAAGTACAGTAATGTACATATCCTTTATTGTGCAGCTAATATAAAGTACAGTAATGTATAGGTCCTGTATTGTGCAGCTAATATAAAGTACAGTAATTTACAGGTCCTGTATTGTGGAGCTAATATAAAGTACAGTAATACACAGGTCCTGTATTGTGCAGCTAATATAAAGTACAGTAATACACAGATCCTGTATTGTGCAACTAATATAAAGTACAGTAATACACAGGTCCTGTATTGTGCAGCTAATGTAAAGTACAGTAATTTACAGATCCTGCATTGTGCAGCTAATATAAAGTACAGTAATGTATAGGTCCTGTATTGTGCCACTAATATAAAGTACAGTAGTGTACAGGTCCTATATTGTGCAGCTAATATAAAGTACAGTAAAACACAGGTCCTGTATTGTGCAGCTAATATAAAGTACAGTAATACACAGGTCCTGTATTGTGCAGCTAATATAAAGTACAGTAATGTACATATCCTGTATTGTGTAGCTAATATAAAGTACAGTACTGTACAGGTCCTGTATTGTGCAGCTAATATAAAGTACAGTAATGTACAGATCCTGTATTGTGCAGCTAATATAAAGTACAGTAATGTACAGGTCCTGTATTGTGCAGCTAATATAAAGTACAGTAATGTATAGGTCCTGTATGGTGCAGCTAATGTAAAGTGCAGTAGTGTAGAGGTCCCGTATTGTGCAGCTAATATAAAGTACAGTAATGTATATGTCCTGTATTGTGCAGCTAATGTAAAGTACAGTAGTTTAGAGGTCCTGTATTGTGCAGCTAATATAAAGTACAGTAATGTATAGGTCCTGTATTGTGCAGCTAATGTAAAGTACAGTAGTGTAGATGTCCTGTATTGTGCAGCTAATATAAAGTACAGTAATGTATAGTTCCTGTATTGTGCAGCTAATATAAAGTACAGTAATGTATAGGTCCTGTATGGTGCAGCTAATGTAAAGTACAGTAGTGTAGAGGTCCTTTATTGTGCAGCTAATATAAAGTACAGTAATGTATAGGTCCTGTATTGTGCAGCTAATATAAAGTACAGTAATGTACAAGTACTGTATTGTGCAGCTAATATAAAGTACAGTAATGTATAGGTCCTGTATTGCGCAGCTAATATAAAGTACAGTAGTGTATAGGTCCTGTATTGTGCAGCTAATATAAAGTACAGTAATGTACAGATCCTGTATTGTGCAGCTAATATAAAGTACAGTAATACACAGGTCCTGTATTGTGCAGCTAATATAAAGTACAGTAATACACAGGTCCTGTATTGTGCAGCTAATATAAAGTACAATAATATACAGGTCCTGTATTGTGCAGATAATATAAAGTACAGTAGTGTAGAGGTCCTGTATTGTGCAGCTAATATAAAGTAAAGTAATGTATAGGTCCTGTATTGTGCAGCTAATATAAAGTACAGTAATGTACAGATCCTGTATTGTGCAGCTAATATTAAGTACAGTAGTGTATAGGTCCTGTATTGTGCAGCTAATATAAAGTACAATAATACACAGGTCCCGTATTGTGCAGCTAATGTAAAGTACAGTAATTTACAGATCCGGTATTGTGCAGCTAATATAAAGTACAGTAATGTATAGTTCCTGTATTGTGCAGCTAATATAAAGTACAGTAATGTATAGGTCCTGTATGGTGCAGCTAATGTAAAGTACAGTAGTGTAGAGGTCCTTTATTGTGCAGCTAATATAAAGTACAGTAATGTATAGGTCCTGTATTGTGCAGCTAATATAAAGTACAGTAATGTACAAGTCCTGTATTGTGCAGCTAATATAAAGTACAGTAATGTATAGGTCCTGTATTGTGCAGCTAATATAAAGTACAGTAATACACAGATCCTGTATTGTGCAGCTAATATAAAGTACAGTAATACACAGGTCCTGTATTGTGCAGCTAATATAAAGTACAGTAATACACAGGTCCTGTATTGTGCAGCTAATATAAAGTACAGTAATATACAGGTCCTGTATTGTGCAGATAATATAGAGTACAGTAGTGTAGAGGTCCTGTATTGTGCAGCTAATATAAAGTGCAGTAATGTATAGGTCCTGTATTGTGCAGCTAATATAAAGTACAGTAATGTACAGATCCTGTATTGTGCAGCAAATATAAAGTACAGTAGTGTATAGGTCCTGTATTGTGCAGCTAATATAAAGTACAGTAATGTACAGATCCTGTATTGTGCAGCTAATATAAAGTACAGTAATACACGTCCTGTATTGTGCAGCTAATATAAAGTACAGTAATACACAGGTCCTGTATTGTGCAGCTAATATAAAGTACAGTAATACACAGGTCCTGTATTGTGCAGCTAATATAAAGTACAGTAATACACATGTCCTGTATTGTGCATCTAATATAAAGTACAGTAATACACAGGTCCTGTATTGTGCAGCTAATATAAAGTACAGTGATCTACAGATCCTTTATTGTGCAGATAATATAAAGTACAGTAATGTAAATATCCTGTATTGTGCAGCTAATATAAAGTACAGTAATACACAGATCCTGTATTGTGCAGCTAATATAAAGTACAGTAATACACAGATCCTGTATTGTGCAGCTAATATAAAGTACAGTAATATACAGATCCTGTATTGTGCAGCTAATATAATAAAGTACAGTAGTGTAGCGGTCCTGTATTGTGCAGCTAATATAAAGTACAGTAATGTACAAGTCCTGTATTGTGCAGCTAATATAAAGTACAGTAATGTACAGGTCCTGTATTTTGCAGCTAATATAAAGTACAGTAAAACACAAGTCCTGTATTGTGCAGCTAATATAAAGTACAGTAATACACAGGTCCTGTATTGTGCAGCTAATATAAAGTACAGTAATGTACATATCCTGTATTGTGTAGCTAATATAAAGTACAGTAATGTACATATCCTGTATTGTGTAGCTAATATAAAGTACAGTAATGTACAGATCCTGTATTGTGCAGCTAATATAAAGTACAGTAATGTACAGATCCTGTATTGTGCAGCTAATATAAAGTACAGTAATGTACAGGTCCTGTATTGTGCAGCTAATATAAAGTACAGTAATGTATAGGTCCTGTATTGTGCAGCTAATGTAAAGTGCAGTAGTGTAGAGGTCCTGTATTGTGCAGCTAATATAAAGTACAGTAATGTATATGTCCTGAATTGTGCAGCTAATGTAAAGAACAGTAGTGTAGAGGTCCTGTATTGTGCAGCTAATATAAAGTACAGTAATGTATAGGTCCTGTATTGTGCAGCTAATGTAAAGTACAGTAGTGTAGAGGTCCTGTATTGTGCAGCTAATATAAAGTACAGTAATGTATAGTTCCTGTATTGTGCAGCTAATATAAAGTACAGTAATGTATAGGTCCTGTATTGTGCAGCTAATATAAAGTACAGTAATGTACAAGTCCTGTATTGTGCAGCTAATATAAAGTACAGTAATGTATAGGTCCTGTATTGCGCAGCTAATATAAAGTACAGTAGTGTATAGGTCCTGTATTGTGCAGCTAATATAAAGTACAGTAATGTACAGATCCTGTATTGTGCAGCTAATATAAAGTACAGTAATACACAGGTCCTGTATTGTGCAGCTAATATAAAGTACAGTAATACACAGGTCCTGTATTGTGCAGCTAATATAAAGTACAGTAATGTACAGATCCTGTATTGTGCAGCTAATATAAAGTACAGTAATGTAAATATCCTGTATTGTGCAGCTAATATAAAGTACAGTAATACACAGATCCTGTATTGTGCAGCTAATATAAAGTACAGTAATACACAGGTCCTGTATTGTGCAGCTAATATAAAGTACAGTAATATACAGATCCTGTATTGTGCAGCTAATATAAAGTACAGTAGTGTTGCGGTCCTGTATTGTGCAGCTAATATAAAGTACAGTAATGTACAAGTCCTGTATTGTGCAGCTAATATAAAGTACAGTAATGTACAGGTCCTGTATTGTGGAGCTAATATAAAGTACAGTAATATACAGGTCCTGTATTGTGCAGCTAATATAAAGTACAGTAATACACAGGTCCTGTATTGTGCAGCTAATATAAAGTACAGTAATACACAGGTCCTGTATTGTGCAGCTAATGTAAAGTGCAGTAATATACAGGTCCTGTATTGTGCAGGATATTGCTGGTCAGAGAGACAATATCACTGATTTGCTGCCGCATTTGTAGTATTAAACAGATCCCCCTTTACACAGTTTAATGATTGGTTTTATGTGAGGATCTAGACTTAGCTGCCACATGTAGCAAAAGGTTCATTTACAGCTGAAGGAATAGATCCTGCTACTACTAACCTTAATGCCGCCCCAAGATTGGTTAGACAGGAAGTCCACAGGACTGCTGAGGCCGGGCAGTGCTGGATAGCGCAGCAGAAAGTCCAGCTCCAGTGAGTTTATTTCCTTGTTCATCAGCAGGATCTGAAACCAAATGTGATTTGTGTGTTTATGGTGATCTCCCACAACTGAAACTACTGCTTGATCCCACCTGAGATTAGCTCTATATTCACTGTAGCTGACAAGACAAAGTAGCTCCTGCATTTTGAATGGATCTGCCTAGATCTCCTGTTGAGATCTTCCATTAAATATCATAATGGATCTGCTGTCTAGATCACCCATTAAATAACATAATAGATCTCCTGTTTAGTTCTCCCTTTAAATACCATTATGGATCTCCTGTTTTGTTCTCAAATGTAATCCTATTACAAATATCCTGAGTAGATGTTTCATTAATACTGTAATGGACCTCTTGCCTAGATCTCTCAATTAAATATTATAATGGATCACCCATCTATATCTCCCATTAAATACCTTACTATATCTCCTGTCTACATCTCCCATTAAATACCATAATGGATCTCTCCTGTCTAAATCTCTCATTAATATTATAATGAATCCCTTGTCTAGATCTTTCATTAAATACCATTATTTAACTCCTGTCTAGATCTCCAATTATTTATTTTTTACAAATCTTCTGTCTAGATCTACCATAAAATACCATTATGGATCTTCTATCTAGCTCTCAAAATAAATCCTATTGCAAATCTCCTGCTTAGGTCTCCATTAATACAAAATTTTTATCTCCTGTATGGATTTCCCCATTTAATACCATAATGGATCTCTTGTCTAGATCTCCAGATAAATACCATTACAAATCTCCTGTCTAGTTCTCGTATTAAATTATATTATGAATCTCCTGTCTAGATCTACAATTAATATCATAATGTATCTCCTGTCTATCTCTTCAATAAATACAATGGATCTAGATCTCCCATTGAATCCTAATACAAATTTCCTGTCCAGAACTCCCCATTTAATCATGTTACAGATCTACTGTCTAGATCTCCCCATTAAATCATATTATGCATCTCCTATCAAGATCCCCCATTAAATCCAAATGCAAATCTCCTGTCTAGCTCTCCCATTAAATCCTATTATAAATCTCCTGTTGAGATCTCCCATTAAATCCTATTACAGATCTCCTGCCTAGATCTCCCCATAAAATCCTATTTTGAATCTCATGTTTACATCTACCAATAAATCCTATTGTGGATATCCTGTCTAGATCTTCCAATAAATCCGATTTTGAATCTCTTGTCTAAATATCCCATTAAATCCAATTACGGATCTCCTGCCTAAATCTCCCATTACATGCTATTATGGATCACCTGTCTAGATATTTCATTAAATCCTATTATGGATCTCCTATCTTGATCTACCATTAAATCCTATTAAGGATCTCCTGTATAGATCTTTCATTAATTCATATTATAGATCTGCTATCTAGATATCTCATTAAATCCTACTACCAATCGTATGTCTTGATCTCCCATTAAATCCTATTTCGGATCTCCTGCCTAGATCTCCCATTACATCCAATTATGGATTGGCTGTCTAGATCTCTGATTACATCCTATTATGTATCTCCTCTTTAGATCTCTCATTAAATTCTATTATGGCTTTCTGTCTAGATCTCCTATTAAATCCTATTAAGAATCTCCTGGATCTCTAATTAATTTATATTATGGATCTGCTATCTAGATCTCTGATTAAATCCTACTACCAATCCTATGTCTAGATCTCCCATTAAATCCTATTTTGGATCTCCTGCCTAGATCTCCCATTACATCCTATTATGGATTGGCTGTCAAGATCTCTGATTGCACCCTATTATGTATCTCCTGTTTAGGTCTCCCAATAAATCCTTTTACGGATCTTCTGTATATATCTCCCATTCCACCCATTATGTATCTGCTATCTAGGTCTCTGATTAAATCTTACTGCAAATCATCTGCTTAGATTACTGTCTAGATCTACCATTAAATCCTATTAAGGACCATCTGTCAAGATCACCCTTTTTAAAGATGATCAAATCTTTCTTCTTGAATCTTTCTTATGGAGGTCTAAAGTTTTCTTAATCCAGGAGTTTCAGCTGCCCTTACGCTTTTATGAAGATGCAAGATATTATTTCTTTTAAATGCTTTGTGAATGACACTAGAACATAGGAAAGTATTGGGTGATGTCCCTGTGGGGTTTCTAGGGCTGTGATACATTGGAGCTACTATAGGGCACTGTGTGCTTTGAGCACATTAAACAAACCTCTCTAGTACATTATTTACACTCTACATTACCTGCACAGGAACCAGCTACTTTACCTGAAATGCCAACTGCGCAGTGAAGGTTAACTTGTCACATTCAAACAGACCCCGGGTTGTGTACTGGAACACCGAGAAAGTGATGCTGTCAATCAGATTCACTACTCGCTGCTTCAAGATCTCATCTGCTGGGGCCTTCTGAACAGCTTGCTGGAAAACCACACTAAACGCCTGCAGAAGAGACCCTGTGAGTATTAGTGCAAGTTCTACATGAGAGATCTCACTGTGAGACAGTCAGGGTACTAAACACCTGCAGAAGAGACCCTGTGAGTATTAGTGCAAGTTCTACATGAAAGATCTTAGGGTGAGACAGTCAGGGTACTAAACACCTGCAGAAGAGACCCTGTGAGTATTAGTGCAAGTTCTACATGAGAGATCTCAGGGTGAGACAGTCAGGATACTAAACGCCTGCAGAAGAGACCCTGTGAGTATTAGTGCAAGTTCTACATGAGAGATCTTAGGGTGAGACAGTCAGGGTACTAAACACCTGCAGAAGGTAGGAGACCCTGTGAGTATTAGTGCAAGTTCTACATGAGAGATCTCAGGGTGAGACAGTCAGGGTACTAAACACCTGCAGAAGGGAAGAGACCCTGTGAGTATTAGTGCAAGTTCTACATGAGAGATCTCAGGGTGAGACAGTCAGGATACTAAACGCCTGCAGAAGGGAAGAGACCCTGTGAGTATTAGTGCAAGTTCTACATGAGAGATCTCAGGGTGAGACAGTCAGGATACTAAACGCCTGCAGAAGGTAGGAGACCCGGTGAGTATTAGTGCAAGTTCTACATGAGAGATCTTAGGGTGAGACAGTCAGGATACTAAGCACCTGCAGAAGGGAAGAGACCCTGTGAGTATTAGTGCAAGTTCTACATAAGAGATCTTAGGGTGAGACAGTCAGGGTACTAAACACCTGCAGAAGAGACCCTGTGAGTATTAGTGCAAGTTCTACATGAGAGATCTTAGGGTGAGACAGTCAGGGTACTAAACACCTGCAGAAGAGACCCTGTGAGTATTAGTGCAAGTTCTACATGAGAGATCTTAGGGTGAGACAGTCAGGGTACTAAACACCTGCAGAAGAGACCCTGTGAGTATTAGTGCAAGTTCTACATGAGAGATCTTAGGGTGAGACAGTCAGGGTACTAAACACCTGCAGAAGAGACCCTGTGAGTATTAGTGCAAGTTCTACATGAGAGATCTTAGGGTGAGTCAGTCAGGGTACTAAACACCTGCAGAAGAGACCCTGTGAGTATTAGTGCAAGTTCTACATGAGAGATCTCAGGGTGAGACAGTCAGGGTATTAAACACCTGCAGAAGAGACCCTGTGAGTATTAGTGCAAGTTCTACATGAGAGATCTCACTGTGAGACAGTCAGGCTACTAAACACCTGCAGAAGGTAGGAGACCCTGTGAGTATTAGTGCAAGTTCTACATGAGAGATCTCACTGTGAGACAGTCAGGGTACTAAGCACCTGCAGAAGGGAAGAGACCCTGTGAGTATTAGTGCAAGTTCTACATGAGAGATCTCAGGGTGAGACAGTCAGGGTACTAAACACCTGCAGAAGGGAAGAGACCCTGTGAGTATTAGTGCAAGTTCTACATGAGAGATCTTAGGGTGAGACAGTCAGGGTACTAAACACCTGCAGAAGAGACCCTGTGAGTATTAGTGCAAGTTCTACATGAGAGATCTCACTGTGAGACAGTCAGGCTACTAAACACCTGCAGAAGGGAAGACACCCTGTGAGTATTAGTGCAAGTTCTACATGAGAGATCTCACTGTGAGACAGTCAGGGTACTAAGCACCTGCAGAAGGGAAGAGACCCTGTGAGTATTAGTGCAAGTTCTACATGAGAGATCTTAGGGTGAGACAGTCAGGGTACTAAACACCTGCAGAAGGGAAGAGACCCTGTGAGTATTAGTGCAAGTTCTACATGAGAGATCTCACTGTGAGACAGTCAGGGTACTAAACGCCTGCAGAAGAGACCCTGTGAGTATTAGTGCAAGTTCTACATGAGAGATCTCACTGTGAGACAGTCAGGGTACTAAACGTCTGCAGAAGGGAAGACACCCTGTGAGTATTAGTGCAAGTTCTACATGAGAGATCTCACTGTGAGACAGTCAGGGTACTAAACACCTGCAAAAGGGAAGAGACCCTGTGAGTATTAGTGCAAGTTCTACATGAGAGATCTCACTGTGAGACAGTCAGGGTACTAAACGCCTGCAGAAGAGACCCTGTGAGTATTAGTGCAAGTTCTACATGAGAGATCTCACTGTGAGACAGTCAGGGTACTAAACACCTGCAGAAGGGAAGAGACCCTGTGAGTATTAGTGCAAGTTCTACATGAGAGATCTCACGGTGAGACAGTCAGGGTACTAAACACCTGCAGAAGGGAAGAGACCCTGTGAGTATTAGTGCAAGTTCTACATGAGAGATCTCAGGGTGAGACAGTCAGGGTACTAAACGCCTGCAGAAGGTAGGAGACCCTGTGAGTATTAGTGCAAGTTCTACATGAGAGATCTCAGGGTGAGACAGTCAGGATACTAAACGCCTGCAGAAGGGAAGAGACCCTGTGAGTATTAGTGCAAGTTCTACATGAGAGATCTCAGGGTGAGACAGTCAGGATACTAAACGCCTGCAGAAGGTAGGAGACCCGGTGAGTATTAGTGCAAGTTCTACATGAGAGATCTCAGGGTGAGACAGTCAGGATACTAAACGCCTGCAGAAGGGAAGAGACCCTGTGAGTATTAGTGCAAGTTCTAAATGTAGCCACCAATCAAGAAGCGCTACCCAGGTACTGAACCAAAAATGCGCCAGCTCTTAAACATAAGATAGCAAGAGAACTAAGAAGAAATTGATAATAGGAGTAAATTAGAAAGTTGCTCTATCTGAATCATGGAATAAAAAAAATTGGTTTAGTGTCCCTTTACCTATGAATCCTATAACACAGTGTATAATACATTCAAAGATACAAACCTATCCCCAAGCTTATCCAAACCTTGTTGAAACCCAGCTAAAGGCAAATGAGGTTCCTAACATATCTTGATTTGAGTTTATGTTACAAATCTAATTTCTCTTTGGGTGGGTTTAGAAAAAACAAAATTTATGCTTACCTGATAAATTTATTTCTCTTGTGGTGTATCCAGTCCACGGGTTCATCCATTACTTGTGCGATATTCTCCTTCCCAACAGGAAGCTGCAAGAGGACACCCACAGCAGAGCTGTCTATATAGCTCCTCCCCTAACTGCCACCCCCAGTCATTCGACCGAAGACAAGCAAGAAAAAAGGAGAAACTATAGGGTGCAGTGGTGATTGTAGTTTAAAAATAAAAAACACCTGCCTTAAAATGACAGGGCGGGCCGTGGTCTGGATACACCACAAGAGAAATAAATTTATTAGGTAAGCATAAATTTTGTTTTCTCTTGTAAAGGTGTATCCACTCCACGGGTTCATCCATTACTTGTGGGATACCAATACCAAAGCTTTAGGACACGGATGAAGGGAGGGACAAGGCAGGAAACTTAAACGGAAGGCACCACTGCCTGTAAGACCTTTCTCCCAAAAATAGCCTCCGAAGAAGCAAAAGTATCAAATTTATAGAATTTAGAAAAGGTATGAAGCGAAGACCAAGTCGCCGCCTTACAAATCTGTTCAACAGAGGCCTCATGTTTAAAAGCCCATGTGGAAGTTACTGCTCTAGTAGAATGAGCTGTAATTCTTTCAGGAGGCTGCTGGCCAGCAGTCTCATAAGCTAAACGGATTATGCTTCTTAGCCAAAAGGAAAGAGAAGTTGCCGAAGCCTTTTGGCCTCTCCTCTGTCCAGAGTAGACAACAAACAATGCAGATGTTTGACGAAAATCCTTAGTAGCTTGTAAATAAAACTTTAAAGCACAAACCACATCAAGATTGTGTAATAGACGTTCCTTCTTTGAAATAGGATTAAGACATAGGGAAGGAACAACAATCTCCTGATTGAAATTCTTATTAGATACCACCTTAGGAAGAAAACCAGGTTTGGTACGTAACACTACCTTATCTGCATGGAAAATCAGATAAGGGGAATCATACTGTAAAGCAGATAACTCCGAAACTCTTCGAGCAGAGGAGATAGCTACTAAAAATAGAACTTTCCAAGATAAAAGCTTAATATCTATGGAATGCAAAGGTTCAAACGGAACCCCTTGAAGAACTTTAAGAACTAAATTTAAACTCCATGGCGGAGCAACAGGTTTAAACACAGGCTTGATTCTAACTAAAGCCTGACAAAACGCCTGAAAGTCTGCAACCTCAGCCAGACGTTTGTGCAAAAGAAAAGACAGAGCAGAAATCTGTCCCTTTAAGGAACTAGCTGACAATCCCTTCTCCAATCCTTCTTGGAGAAAAGATAATATCCTAGGAATCCTGACCTTACTCCATGAGTAACCCTTGGATTCACACCAATGAAGATATTTACACCATATCTTATGATAGATTTTCCTGGTGACAGGCTTTCGAACCTGAATTAAGGTATCAATAACTGATTCGGAAAAAACACGCTTTGATAGAATCAAGGGTTCAATCTCCAAGCAGTCAGACGTAGAGAAATTAGATTTGGATGTTTGAAGGAACCTTGAAGTAGAAGGTCCTGCCTTAGCGGCAGAGTCCATGGTGGAAAGGATGACATGTCCACCAGATCTGCATACCAAGTCCTGCGTGGCCACGCAGGGGCTATCAAGATCACCGAAGCTCTCTCCTGCTTGATCTTGGCAATCAGACGAGGGAGCAGAGGAAACAGTGGAAACACATAAGCCAGGCTGAAGGACCAGGGCGCTGCTAGAGCATCTATCAGCGCTGCCTTGGGATCCCTTGACCTGGACCCGTAACAAGGAAGCTTGGCGTTCTCTACGAGATGCCATGAGATCCAGTTCTGGTTTGCCCCAAAGTTGGATCAACTGGGCAAATACCTCCGGATGGAACTCCCACTCCCCCGGATGAAAAGTCTGCCGACTTAGAAAATCCGCCTCCCAGTTCTCTACTCCTGGGATATGAATAGCTGAGAGATGGCAAGAGTGAACTTCTGCCCATAGAATTATCTTTGAAATCTCCAACATTGCCAGGGGGCTCCTTGTTCCCCCCGATGGTTGATATAGGCTACAGTCGTGATGTTGTCCGACTGAAATCTGATGAACCTGACCGCAGCTAGCTGAGGCCAAGCCTGAAGAGCATCATTGAATATCGCTCTTAGTTCCAGAATGTTTATCGGAAGGAGGGCCTCCTCCTGAGTCCACGAACCCTGAGCCTTCAGGGAGTTCCAGACTGCACCCCAGCCCAGAAGGCTGGCATCTGTCGTTACTATAGTCCATTCTGGCCTGCGTAAACTCATTCCCTTGGCCAGATGGACCCGAAATAGCCACCAGAGAAGAGAATCCCTGGTCTCTTGATCCAGATTTAGTAGAGGGGACAAATCTGTGTAATCCCCATTCCACTGATTGAGCATGCAAAGTTGCAGTGGTCTGAGATGTAGGCGGGCAAATGGAACTATGTCCATTGCCGCTACCATTAATCCGATTACCTCCATACACTGAGCCACTGACGGACAAGAAATGGAATAAAGAGCACGGCAGGAAGTTAGAAGTTTTGACAACCTGACCTCTGTCAGATAAATCTTCATTTCTACTGAATCTATCAGAGTTCCTAGGAAGGAAACTCTTGTGAGAGGTGAGAGAGAACTCTTTCCTTCGTTCACCTTCCTCCCGTGAGACCTTAGGAATGCCAGAACAATGTCCGTATGGGACCTGCCGATATGAAAAGTTGACGCCTGTATCAGGATGTCATCTAGGTAAGGGGCTACTGCTATACCCCGCGGTCTTCGAACCACCAGAAGGGACCCTAGAACCTTCGTAAAGATTCTTGGTGCCGTGGCTAACCCAAAGGGAAGAGCCACAAACTGGTAATGCCTGTCTAGGAAGGCGAACCTGAGAAACTGATGATGATCCCTGTGTATCGGAATATGTAGATAAGCATCCTTTAAATCCACGGTAGTTATATATTGACCCTCCTGGATCATAAGTAGGATGGTTCGAATAGTCTCCATCTTGAAGGATGGGACCCTGAGAAATTTGTTTAGGATCTTGAGATCCAAGATTGGTCTGAAAGTTCCCTCTTTCTTGGGAACTATAAACAGATTTGAATAGAAGCCCTGCCCCTCTTCCTCCTTTGGAACTGGGTGGATCACTCCCTTAACTAGTAGGTCTTGAACGCAATGTAAGAATGCCTCTCTCTTTATCTGGTTTGAAGATAATTGTGAGAGATGAAATCTCCCCTTTGGAGATGAAGCTTTGAAATCCAGAAGATATCCCTGGGAAACAATGTCCAGAGCCCAGGGATCCTGGACATCTCCTGCCCAAGCCTGGGTGAAGAGAGAAAGTCTGCCCCCCACTAGATCCGGTCCCGGATCGGGGGCTACTCCTTCATGCTGTCTTAGAGGCAGCAGCAGGCTTTTTGGCCTGTTTCCCTTTGTTCCAAGTCTGGTTAGGTCTCCAGACTGGCTTGGACTGGGCAAAATTTCCCTCTTGTTTTGTAGAAGAGGAAGATGAAGCTGCCCCACTCTTGAAGTTTCGAAAGGAACGAAAATTAGTCTGTTTGGTCCTTAACTTGTTGGACCTATCCTGGGGAAGGGCGTGGCCTTTTCCTCCAGTAATATCAGAAATGATCTCCTTCAGTCCAGGCCCAAATAGTGTCTGCCCTTTGAAGGGGATCTTGAGAAGTTTAGACTTTGAAGTGACATCAGCTGACCAGGATTTAAGCCATAGCGCCCTACGTGCCTGAATGGCAAAACCTGAATTTTTAGCTGTTAGCTTGGTTAAATGAAAAACGGCGTCAGAAATAAATGAATTGGCTAACTTAAGAGCTTTAAGCCTGTCAAGGATATCATCCAACGGGGTCTCTACCTGTAAAGCCTCCTCCAAAGACTCGAACCAGAAAGCCACTGCAGCAGTGACTGGGGCAATGCATGCAAGAGGCTGGAGAATAAAACCTTGTTGTATAAAGATTTTCTTAAGGAAACCCTCTAATTTCTTATCCATAGGGTCTAGGAAAGCACAACTGTCCTCGACAGGAATAGTTGTGGGCTTAGCTAGGGTAGAGACTGCTCCCTCCACCTTAGGGACCGTCTGCCACGAGTCCCGTGTAGCAGCATCTATAGTAAACATTTTTTTAAAAGCAGGAGGGGGAGAGAACGGCACACCTGGTCTATCCCATTCCTTAGTAATAATTTCTGAAAACCGCTTAGGGATTGGAAAAACATCAGTGTAAACAGGCACTGCAAAGTATTTGTCCATTTTACACAATTTCTCTGGGACTACAATGGTGTCACAGTCATCCAGAGTCGTTAAAACCTCCCTGAGCAACACGCGGAGGTGTTCAAGCTTAAATTTAAATGCTGTCATTTCAGAGTCAGACTGAAGTAACGCCTTCACTGAATCAGAGAAGTCACCCACAGATAGAAGCTCTCCTGCTTCAACTTCTGCACATTGTGAAGGTATATCAGACATAGCTACTAAAGCATCAGAGAGCTCTGTATTTGTTCTAGCCCCAGAGCTGTCTCGCTTTCCTTGTAACCCTGGCAGTTTGGACAATACCTCTGTGAGGGTATGATTCATAACTGCCGCCATGTCTTGTAAAGTAAACGCATTGAACGTGCTAGATGTACTTGGCGTCCCTTGAGTTATAGGTTCTGACATGTGGGGAGAGCTAGATGGCATAACCTCCCTTTTGACAGTCTCAGAAACCTCAGGTGATAAATCTTTAAAAGCCATAATATGGTCTTTATAACTTATAGAAAGGTCAGTGCATTTGGTACACATTCTAAGAGGGGGTTCCACAATGGCTTCTAAACATAATGAACAAGGAGTTTCCTCTATGTCAGACATGTTTAACAGACTAGTAATGAGACCAGCAAGCTTGGAAAACACTTTAATAAATGTGAAAAAAGCAATAATAAAAAACGGTACTGTGCCTTTAAGAGAAAAAAACTACCACATAAACTGCAAAACAGTGAAAAAAAGTAGTAAACTCTACGAAATGTTTACAGTGTGTATAAGGGACTAAAGCAGCATTGCACCCACTTGCAAATGGATGATTAACCCCTCAGGCCCAAAAACAAATTAGAAAAACATAAAACCTGTTAACAAACAGTCAAACACACTGCCACAGCTCTGCTGTGGCTCCTACCTGCCCTTAAAAACGATTTTTGCAGGAACAAAACCCTCTATAGAGGTCCTATAAGCCAGAGGACTCCTTCAGGG
>NC_069499.1:1593558389-1593585889 GCF_027579735.1 Bombina bombina
GCAGCCCTCATCCTACTGTATTTCTGTGCCATAAACCAGACCCCAGTACAGAGCCAGCAGTCCTCATCCTACTGTATTTCTGTGCCATAAACCAGACCCCAGTACTGAGCCAGCAGCCCTCATCCTACTGTATATCTGTGCCATAAACCAGACCCCAGTACTGAGCCAGCAGCCCTCATTCTACTGTGTTTCTGTGCCATAAACCAGACCCCAGTACTGAGCCAGCAGCCCTCATCCTACTGTATTTCTGTGCCATATACCAGACCCCAGTACTGAGCCAGCAGCCCTCATCCTACTGTATTTCTGTGCCATAAACCAGACCCCAGTACAGAGCTAGCAGCCCTCATCCTACTGTATTTCTGTGCCATAAACCAGACCCCAGTACTGAGCCAGCAGCCCTCATCCTACTGTATTTCTGTGCCATAAACCAGACCCCAGTACTGAGCCAGCAGCCCTCATCCTACTGTATTTCTGTGCCATAAACCAGACCCCAGTACTGAGCCAGCAGCCCTCATCCTACTCTATTTCTGTGCTATAAACCAGACCCCAGTACTGAGCTAGCAGCACTCATCCTACTGTATTTCTGTGCTATAAACCAGACCCCAGTACTGAGCCAGCAGCCCTCATCCTACTGTATTTCTGTGCTATAAACCAGACCCCAGTACTGAGCCAGCAGCCCTCATCCTACTGTATTTCTGTGCCATAAACCTGACCCCAGTACTGAGCCAGCAGCCCTCATCCTACTGTATTTCTGTGCCATAAACCAGACCCCAGTACTGAGCCAGCAGGCCTCATCCTACTGTATTTCTGTGCCATAAACCAGACCCCAGTACTGAGCCAGCAGCCCTCATCCTACTGTATTTCTGTGCCATAAACCAGACCCCAGTATTGAGCCAGCAGCCCTCATCCTACTGTATTTCTGTGCCATAAACCAGACCCCAGTACTGAGCCAGCAGCCCTCATCCTACTGTATTTCTGTGCCATAAACCAGACCCAGTACTGAGCCAGGAGCACTCATCCTACTGTATTTCTGTGCCATAAACCAGACCCCAGTACTGAGCCAGCAGCCCTCATCCTACTGTATTTCTGTGCCATAAACCAGACCCCAGTACAGAGCCAGCAGCCCTCATCCTACTGTATTTCTGTGCCATAAACCAGACCCCAGTACAGAGCCAGCAGCCCTCATCCTACTGTATATCTGTGCCATAAACCAGACCCCAGTACTGAGCCAGCAGCCCTCATCCTACTGTATTTCTGTGTAAAAATCCAGACCCCAGTACAGAGCCAGCAGTCCTCATCCTACTGTATTACTGTACAATAAACCAGACCCTAGTACAGAGCCAGCAGCCCTCATCCTACTATATTTCTGTGCCATAAACCAGACCCCAGTACTGAGCCAGCAGCCCTCATCCTACTGTATTTCTGTGCCATAAACCAGACCCCAGTACAGAGCCAGCAGTCCTCATCCTACTGTATTTCTGTGCCATAAACCAGACCCCAGTACTGAGCCAGCAGCCCTCATCCTACTGTATATCTGTGCCATAAACCAGACCCCAGTACTGAGCCAGCAGCCCTCATTCTACTGTGTTTCTGTGCCATAAACCAGACCCCAGTACTGAGCCAGCAGCCCTCATCCTACTGTATTTCTGTGCCATATACCAGACCCCAGTACTGAGCCAGCAGCCCTCATCCTACTGTATTTCTGTGCCATAAACCAGACCCCAGTACAGAGCTAGCAGCTCTCATCCTACTGTATTTCTGTGCCATAAACCAGACCCCAGTACTGAGCCAGCAGCCCTCATCCTACTGTATTTCTGTGCCATAAACCAGACCCCAGTACTGAGCCAGCAGCCCTCACCCTACTGTATTTCTGTGCCATAAACCAGACCCCAGTACTGAGCCAGCAGCCCTCATCCTACTCTATTTCTGTGCTATAAACCAGACCCCAGTACTGAGCTAGCAGCACTCATCCTACTGTATTTCTGTGCTATAAACCAGACCCCAGTACTGAGCCAGCAGCCCTCATCCTACTGTATTTCTGTGCTATAAACCAGACCCCAGTACTGAGCCAGCAGCCCTCATCCTACTGTATTTCTGTGCCATAAACCAGACCCCAGTACTGAGCCAGCAGCCCTCATCCTACTGTATTTCTGTGCCATAAACCAGACCCCAGTACTGAGCCAGCAGGCCTCATCCTACTGTATTTCTGTGCCATAAACCAGACCCCAGTACTGAGCCAGCAGCCCTCATCCTACTGTATTTCTGTGCCATAAACCAGACCCCAGTATTGAGCCAGCAGCCCTCATCCTACTGTATTTCTGTGCCATAAACCAGACCCCAGTACTGAGCCAGCAGCCCTCATCCTACTGTATTTCTGTGCCATAAACCAGACCCAGTACTGAGCCAGGAGCACTCATCCTACTGTATTTCTGTGCCATAAACCAGACCCCAGTACTGAGCCAGCAGCCCTCATCCTACTGTATTTCTGTGCCATAAGCCAGACCCCAGTACTGAGCCAGCAGCCCTCATCCTACTGTGCCATAAACTAGACCCCAGTATTGAGCCAGCAGCCCTCATCCTACTGTATTTCTGTGCCATAAATTAGACCCCAGTACTGAGCCAGCAGCCCTCATCCTACTGTATTTCTGTGCCATAAACCAGACCCCAGTACTGAGTCAGCAGCCCTCATCCTACTGTATTTCTGTGCCATAAACCAGACCCAGTACTGAGCCAGGAGCCCTCATCCTACTGTATTTCTGTGCCATAAGCCAGACCCCAGTACTGAGCCAGCAGCCCTCATCCTACTGTATTTCTGTGCCATAAACCAGACCCCAGTATTGAGCCAGCAGCCCTCATCCTACTGTATTTCTGTGCCATAAACCAGACCCCAGTACTGAGCCAGCAGCCCTCATCCTACTGTATTTCTGTGCCATAAACCAGACCCCAGTACTGAGTCAGCAGCCCTCATCCTACTGTATTTCTGTGCCATAAGCCAGACCCCAGTACTGAGCCAGCAGCCCTCATCCTACTGTATTTCTGTGCCATAAACCAGACCCCAGTATTGAGCCAGCAGCCCTCATCCTACTGTATTTCTGTGCCATAAACCAGACCCCAGTACTGAGCCAGCAGCCCTCATCCTACTGTATTTCTGTGCCATAAACCAGACCCCAGTACTGAGCCAGCAGCCCTCATCCTACTGTATTTCTGTGCCATAAACCAGACCCAGTACTGAGCCAGGAGCCCTCATCCTACTGTATTTCTGTGCCATAAGCCAGACCCCAGTACTGAGCCAGCAGCCCTCATCCTACTGTATTTCTGTGCCATAAACCAGACCCCAGTACAGAGCCAGCAGCCCTCATCCTACTGTATTTCTGTGCCATAAACCAGACCCCAGTACTGAGCCAGGAGCCCTCATCCTACTGTATTTCTGTGCCATAAGCCAGACCCCAGTACTGAGCCAGCAGCCCTCATCCTACTGTATTTCTGTGCCATAAGCCAGACCCCAGTACTGAGCCAGCAGCCCTCATCCTACTGTATTTCTGTGCCATAAGCCAGACCCCAGAACTGAGCCAGCAGCCCTCATCCTACTGTATTTCTGTGCCATAAACCAGACCCCAGTATTGAGCCAGCAGCCCTCATCCTACTGTATTTCTGTGCCATAAACCAGACCCCAGTACTGAGCCAGCAGCCCTCATCCTACTGTATTTCTGTGCCATAAACCAGACCCCAGTACTGAGTCAGCAGCCCTCATCCTACTGTATTTCTGTGCCATAAACCAGACCCCAGTACTGAGCCAGCAGCCCTCATCCTACTGTATTTCTGTGCCATAAACCAGACCCAGTACTGAGCCAGGAGCACTCATCCTACTGTATTTCTGTGCCATAAACCAGACCCCAGTACTGAGCCAGCAGCCCTCATCCTACTGTATTTCTGTGCCATAAGCCAGACCCCAGTACAGAGTCAGCAGCCCTCATCCTACTGTATTTCTGTGCCATAAACCAGACCGCAGGGAGGATTTTTTTTACCTTCTCTTCAATTTCTGCAGCCGTTTTCTTAGTGATCTCCAGGTTTTCCACCAGTGCCGTATCTCCCAGGAAATTCCCAGATGCCGACGACAGGCGGGAGAGCAAGTTATCCTCTAGTGTCTTCAGGGTGATCTTAAATCCATTCTGCTGCTTGGTCAGGTTAGACTGAAAAGGAAGAAATGTGACAGTGACAAACATCATCAACTCCTGCTACTGTGCAACCACAGCCAGTGATTAATGGCTACACAGGTATGCTGACCTTAACTGACTCACTAACTCATGTGCAGCTCAGGGCCAGCAATGCTCTGATACTTTGTAGCTGATTTAGCAAGAGTTAAACACATAATTCTATCCGAACAGCAGCATAGTAATAAAACACTAGCTCATTAAAGTACTGTATTATTGTACCTATATGTCCCTTTAATACAGTCAGTAAATATCATTCTAGCACTGTATTATTGTACTTATATGTCCCTTTAATTCAGGTCAGTAGATATCATTAGATCACTGTATTATTGTACATACATGTATATGTCCCTTTAATTCAGGTCAGTAAATATCATTAGATCACTGTATTATTGTACATACAGGTATATGTCCCTTTAATACAGTCAGTTAATATCATTAGATCACTGTATCATTGTACGTACAGGTATATGTCCCTTTAATACAGTCAGTTAATATCATTAGATCACTGTATCATTGTACGTACAGGTATATGTCCCTTTAATACAGTCAGTTAATATCATTAGATCACTGTATTATTGTACGTATATGTGCCTTTAATTCAGGTCAGTAAATATCATTAGATCACTGTATTATTGTACGTACAGGTATATGTCCCTTTAATACTGTCAGTTATTATTAGATCACTGTATTATTGTACGTACAGGTATATGCCCCTTTAATACAGTCAGTTAATATCATTAGATCACTGTATTATTGTACGTACAGGTATATGTCCCTTTAATACAGTCAGTTAATATCATTAGATCACTGTATTATTGTACGTACAGGTATATGTCCCTTTAATACTGTCAGTTATTATTAGATCACTGTATTATTGTACGTACAGGTATATGCCCCTTTAATACAGTCAGTTAATATCATTAGATCACTGTATTATTGTACGTACAGGTATATGTCCCTTTAATACAGTCAGTTAATATCATTAGATCACTGTATTATTGTACGTACAGGTATATGTCCCTTTAATACAGTCAGTTAATATCATTAGATCACTGTATTATTGTACGTACAGGTATATGCCCCTTTAATACAGTCAGTTAATATCATTAGATCACTGTATTATTGTACGTACAGGTATATGCCCCTTTAATTCAGGTCAGTAAATATCATTAGATCACTGTATTATTGTACGTACAGGTATATGTCCCTTTAATACTGTCAGTTATTATTAGATCACTGTATTATTGTACTTACAGGTATATGCCCCTTTAATACAGTCAGTTAATATCATTAGATCACTGTATTATTGTACGTACAGGTATATGTCCCTTTAATACAGTCAGTTAATATCATTAGATCATTGTATTATTGTACGTACAGGTATATGCCCCTTTAATACAGTCAGTTAATATCATTAGATCACTGTATTTTTGTACGTACAGGTATATGCCCCTTTAATACAGTCAGTTAATATCATTAGATCACTGTATTTTTGTACGTACAGGTATATGTCCCTTTAATACAGTCAGTCAATATCATTAGATCACTGTATTATTGTACGTACAGGAATATGTCCCTTTAATACAGTCAGTTAATATCATTAGATCACTGTATTATTGTACGTACAGGTATATGTCCCTTTAATACAGTCAGTTAATATCATTAGATCACTGTATCATTGTACGTACAGGTATATGTCCCTTTAATACAGTCAGTTAATATCATTAGATCACTGTATCATTGTACGTACAGGTATATGTCCCTTTAATACAGTCAGTTAATATCATTAGATCACTGTATTATTGTACATACAGGTATATGTCCCTTTAATACAGTCAGTTAATATAATTTAAACTTACTTTAGAAAGAGCAAAGGATTTGGAAGTTTGAACGTTTCCATTTTGCCAGCAATTTATTATTATCTCATTATCTCATTATCTCATTATCTCATTAACATTATCTTTATCTGATGAATTTAAACTTCTGCACAGGAGAGAAATTAATAGGATTTAATACAAAGCAAACAGGACCGTTGTGTAGTTGAAATGATTTTACTTGTGAGAAACTTAAACAATGAGCCTCCCAGTACCCAGAATGCACCTGTATTAAAATCACAAAACAATGTCAGGAATAATTCCAATTAATTATTGCTCTCAGCTCCCTGATCGCCTCCAGATAAGGAAAACTATTCTCACAAAAGATAAGGGCATTGAGGAAAGCCTGATATCCAGATGTTTAATCTTCCTGAAAAATACATCTGCTGTAATAATTAGGCCACAAAATGGTTTCTAGAACAATGTGATGGCTGGAAAAATGTGTTACATTTTATAATCATTTTTGTTTTAAGCAATACAACAGCATGAAACAACATACACTAATAAAGTCCCATGTAAATGTACAGTCAATAGAAAGGATGTATTCCAGCAGGGACCGAACCCATAAACATGTCACTGTCATTAGTACACTGTAGCACCAGCAGGGACCAAACCCATAAACAGGTCACTGTCATTAGTACACTGTAGCACCAGCAGGGACCGAACCCATAAACATGTCACTGTCATTAGTACACTGTAGCACCAGCAGGGACCGAACCCATAAACAGGTCACTGTCATTAGTACACTGTAGCACCAACCAGCAGGGACCGAACCCATAAACATGTCACTGTCATTAGTACACTGTAGCACCAGCAGGGACCGAACCCATAAACATGTCACTGTCATTAGTACACTGTAGCACCAGCAGGGACCCAACCCATAAACATGTCACTGTCATTAGTACACTGTAGCACCAGCAGGGACCCAACCCATAAACAGGTCACTGTCATTAGTACACTGTAGCACCAGCAGGGACCAAACCCATAAACAGGTCACTGTCATTAGTACACTGTAGCACCAGCAGGGACCGAACCCATAAACATGTCACTGTCATTAGTACACTGTAGCACCAGCAGGGACCGAACCCATAAACAGGTCACTGTCATTAGTACACTGTAGCACCAGCAGGGACCAAACCCATAAACAGGTCACTGTCATTAGTACACTGTAGCACCAGCAGGGACCGAACCCATAAACATGTCACTGTCATTAGTACACTGTAGCACCAGCAGGGACCGAACCCATAAACAGGTCACTGTCCTTAGTACACTGTAGCACCAGCAGGGACCGAACCCATAAACAGGTCACTGTCCTTAGTACACTGTAGCACCAGCAGGGACCCAACCCATAAACATGTAACTGTCATTAGTACACTGTAGCACCAGCAGGGACCGAACCCATAAACATGTCACTGTCATTAGTACACTGTAGCACCAGCAGGGACCCAACCCATAAACATGTAACTGTCATTAGTACACTGTAGCACCAGCAGGGACCGAACCCATAAACATGTCACTGTCCTTAGTACACTGTAGCACCAGCAGGGACCGAACCCATAAACATGTCACTGTCATTAGTACACTGTAGCACCAGCAGGGACCAAACCCATAAACATGTCACTGTCATTAGTACACTGTAGCACCAGCAGGGACCGAACCCATAAACATGTCACTGTCATTAGTACACTGTAGCACCAGCAGGGACCCAACCCATAAACATGTCACTGTCATTAGTACACTGTAGCACCAGCAGGGACCGAACCCATAAACATGTCACTGTCCTTAGTACACTGTAGCACCAGCAGGGACCGAACCCATAAACATGTCACTGTCATTAGTACACTGTAGCACCCATAAACAGGTCACTGTCATTAGTACACTGTAGCACCAGCAGGGACCGAACCCATAAACAGGTCACTGTCATTAGTACACTGTAGCACCAGCAGGGACCCAACCCATAAACAGGTCACTGTCATTAGTACACTGTAGCACCAGCAGGGACCGAACCCATAAACATGTAACTGTCCTTAGTACACTGTAGCACCAGCAGGGACCGAACCCATAAACATGTCACTGTCACCAGTACACTGTAGCACTAGCAGGGACCAAACCCATAAACATGTCACTGTCATTATTACACTGTAGCACCAGCAGGGACCCAACCCATAAACAGGTCACTGTCATTAGTACACTGTAGCACCAGCAGGGACCGAACCCATAAACATGTCACTGTCATTAGTACACTGTAGCACCAGCAGGGACCGAACCCATAAACATGTCACTGTCATTAGTACACTGTAGCACCAGCAGGGACCCAACCCATAAACATGTCATTGTCCTTAGTACACTGTAGCACCAGCAGGGACCGAACCCATAAACATGTCACTGTCATTAGTACACTGTAGCACCAGCAGGGACCCAACCCATAAACATGTCATTGTCCTTAGTACACTGTAGCACCAGCAGGGACCCAACCCATAAACATGTCACTGTCATTAGTACACTGTAGCACCAGCAGGGACCGAACCCATAAACATGTCACTGTCCTTAGTACACTGTAGCACCAGCAGGGACCGAACCCATAAACAGGTCACTGTCATTAGTACACTGTAGCACCAGCAGGGACCCAACCCATAAACAGGTCATTGTCCTTAGTACACTGTAGCACCAGCAGGGACCGAACCCATAAACATGTCACTGTCATTAGTACACTGTAGCACCAGCAGGGACCCAACCCATAAACATGTCATTGTCCTTAGTACAATGTAGCACCAGCAGGACCGAACCCATAAACATGTCACTGTCATTAGTACACTGTAGCACCAGCAGGGACCCAACCCATAAACATGTCATTGTCCTTAGTACCCTGTAGCACCAGCAGGGACCGAACCCATAAACATGTCATTGTCCTTAGTACACTGTAGCACCAGCAGGGACCGAACCCATAAACATGTCACTGTCATTAGTACACTGTAGCACTAGCAGGGACCGAACCCATAAACATGTCACTGTCATTAGTACACTGTAGCACTAGCAGGGACCGAACCCATAAACATGTCACTGTCATTAGTACACTGTAGCACCAGCAGGGACCCAACCCATAAACATGTCATTGTCCTTAGTACACTGTAGCACTAGCAGGGACCGAACCCATAAACAGGTCACTGTCACCAGTACACTGTAGCACTAGCAGGGACCGAACCCATAAACATGTCACTGTCATTAGTACACTGTAGCACCAGCAGGGACCGAACCCATAAACAGGTCACTGTCATTAGTACACTGTAGCACCAGCAGGGACCGAACCCATAAACATGTCACTGTCATTAATACACTGTAGCACCAGCAGGGACCCAACCCATAAACATGTCACTGTCCTTAGTACACTGTAGCACCAGCAGGGACCGAACCCATAAACATGTCACTGTCATTAGTACATTGTAACACCAGCAGGGACCCAACCCATAAACATGTCACTGTCCTTAGTACACTGTAGCACCAGCAGGGACCGAACCCATAAACATGTCACTGTCATTAGTACACTGTAGCACTAGCAGGGACCGAACCCATAAACATGTCACTGTCATTAGTACACTGTAGCACCAGCAGGGACCGAACCCATAAACATGTCACTGTCCTTAGTACACTGTAGCACCAGCAGGGACCCAACCCATAAACATGTCACTGTCATTAGTACACTGTAGCACCAGCAGGGACCCAAACCCATTAACAGGTCACTGTCATTAGTACACTGTAGCACCAGCAGGGACCGAACCCATAAACAGGTCACTGTCATTAGTACACTGTAGCACTAGCAGGGACCGAACCCATAAACATGTCACTGTCATTAGTACACTGTAGCAACAGCAGGGACAGAACCCATAAACAGGTCACTGTCATTAGTACACTGTAGCACCAGCAGGGACCGAACCCATAAACAGGTCACTGTCCTTAGTACACTGTAGCACCAGCAGGGACCGAACCCATAAACAGGTCACTGTCCTTAGTACACTGTAGCACCAGCAGGGACCCAACCCATAAACATGTCACTGTCATTAGTACACTGTAGCACCAGCAGGGACCGAACCCATAAACATGTCACTGTCATTAGTACACTGTAGCACCAGCAGGGACCCAACCCATAAACATGTAACTGTCATTAGTACACTGTAGCACCAGCAGGGACCGAACCCATAAACATGTCACTGTCCTTAGTACACTGTAGCACCAGCAGGGACCGAACCCATAAACATGTCACTGTCATTAGTACACTGTAGCACCAGCAGGGACCAAACCCATAAACATGTCACTGTCATTAGTACACTGTAGCACCAGCAGGGACCGAACCCATAAACATGTCACTGTCATTAGTACACTGTAGCACCAGCAGGGACCCAACCCATAAACATGTCACTGTCATTAGTACACTGTAGCACCAGCAGGGACCGAACCCATAAACATGTCACTGTCCTTAGTACACTGTAGCACCAGCAGGGACCGAACCCATAAACATGTCACTGTCATTAGTACACTGTAGCACCCATAAACAGGTCACTGTCATTAGTACACTGTAGCACCAGCAGGGACCGAACCCATAAACAGGTCACTGTCATTAGTACACTGTAGCACCAGCAGGGACCCAACCCATAAACAGGTCACTGTCATTAGTACACTGTAGCACCAGCAGGGACCGAACCCATAAACATGTAACTGTCCTTAGTACACTGTAGCACCAGCAGGGACCGAACCCATAAACATGTCACTGTCACCAGTACACTGTAGCACTAGCAGGGACCGAACCCATAAACATGTCACTGTCACCAGTACACTGTAGCACCAGCAGGGACCGAACCCATAAACATGTCACTGTCACCAGTACACTGTAGCACCAGCAGGGACCGAACCCATAAACATGTCACTGTCACCAGTACACTGTAGCACCAGCAGGGACCCAACCCATAAACAGGTCACTGTCATTAGTACACTGTAGCACCAGCAGGGACCCAACCCATAAACAGGTCACTGTCATTAGTACACTGTAGCACCAGCAGGGACCGAACCCATAAACATGTAACTGTCATTAGTACACTGTAGCACCAGCAGGGACCGAACCCATAAACATGTCACTGTCATTAGTACACTGTAGCACCAGCAGGGACCCAACCCATAAACATGTCATTGTCCTTAGTACACTGTAGCACCAGCAGGGACCGAACCCATAAACATGTCACTGTCATTAGTACACTGTAGCACCAGCAGGGACCCAACCCATAAACATGTCATTGTCCTTAGTACACTGTAGCACCAGCAGGGACCCAACCCATAAACATGTCACTGTCATTAGTACACTGTAGCACCAGCAGGGACCGAACCCATAAACATGTCACTGTCCTTAGTACACTGTAGCACCAGCAGGGACCGAACCCATAAACAGGTCACTGTCATTAGTACACTGTAGCACCAGCAGGGACCCAACCCATAAACAGGTCATTGTCCTTAGTACACTGTAGCACCAGCAGGGACCGAACCCATAAACATGTCACTGTCATTAGTACACTGTAGCACCAGCAGGGACCCAACCCATAAACATGTCATTGTCCTTAGTACAATGTAGCACCAGCAGGACCGAACCCATAAACATGTCACTGTCATTAGTACACTGTAGCACCAGCAGGGACCCAACCCATAAACATGTCATTGTCCTTAGTACCCTGTAGCACCAGCAGGGACCGAACCCATAAACATGTCATTGTCCTTAGTACACTGTAGCACCAGCAGGGACCGAACCCATAAACATGTCACTGTCATTAGTACACTGTAGCACTAGCAGGGACCGAACCCATAAACATGTCACTGTCATTAGTACACTGTAGCACTAGCAGGGACCGAACTCATAAACATGTCACTGTCATTAGTACACTGTAGCACCAGCAGGGACCCAACCCATAAACATGTCATTGTCCTTAGTACACTGTAGCACTAGCAGGGACCGAACCCATAAACAGGTCACTGTCACCAGTACATTGTAACACCAGCAGGGACCAAACTCATAAACATGTCACTGTCATTAGTACACTGTAGCACCAGCAGGGACCGAACCCATAAACAGGTCACTGTCATTAGTACACTGTAGCACCAGCAGGGACCGAACCCATAAACATGTCACTGTCATTAATACACTGTAGCACCAGCAGGGACCCAACCCATAAACATGTCACTGTCCTTAGTACACTGTAGCACCAGCAGGGACCGAACCCATAAACATGTCACTGTCATTAGTACATTGTAACACCAGCAGGGACCCAACCCATAAACATGTCACTGTCCTTAGTACACTGTAGCACCAGCAGGGACCGAACCCATAAACATGTCACTGTCATTAGTACACTGTAGCACTAGCAGGGACCGAACCCATAAACATGTCACTGTCATTAGTACACTGTAGCACCAGCAGGGACCGAACCCATAAACATGTCACTGTCCTTAGTACACTGTAGCACCAGCAGGGACCCAACCCATAAACATGTCACTGTCATTAGTACACTGTAGCACCAGCAGGGACCCAAACCCATTAACAGGTCACTGTCATTAGTACACTGTAGCACCAGCAGGGACCGAACCCATAAACAGGTCACTGTCATTAGTACACTGTAGCACTAGCAGGGACCGAACCCATAAACATGTCACTGTCATTAGTACACTGTAGCAACAGCAGGGACCGAACCCATAAACAGGTCACTGTCATTAGTACACTGTAGCACCAGCAGGGACCGAACCCATAAACATGTCACTGTCCTTAGTACACTGTAGCACTAGCAGGGACCGAACCCATAAACAGGTCACTGTCATTAGTACACTGTAGTACCAGCAGGGACCAACCCATAAACATGTCACTGTCATTAGTACACTGTAGCACCAGCAAGGACCGAACCCATAAACATGTCACTGTCATTAGTACACTGTAGCACCAGCAAAGACCGAACCCATAAACATGTCACTGTCATTAGTACACTGTAACACCAGCAGGGACCGAACCCATAAACATGTCACTGTCATTAGTACACTGTAACACCAGCAGGGACCGAACCCATAAACATGTCACTGTCATTAGTACACTGTAGCACCAGCAGGGACCGAACCCATAAACAGGTCACTGTCATTAGTACACTGTAGCACCAGCAGGGACCGAACCCATAAACATGTCACTGTCATTAGTACACTGTAGCACCAGCAGGGACCCAACCCATAAACAAGTCACTGTCATTAGTACACTGTAGCACCAGCAGGGACCCAACCCATAAACATGTCACTGTCATTAGTACACTGTAGCACCAGCAGGGACCGAACCCATAAACAGGTCACTGTCACCAGTACACTGTAGCACTAGCAGGGACCGAACCCATAAACATGTCACTGTCATTAGTACACTGTAGAACCAGCAGGGATCGAACCCATAAACATGTCACTGTCATTAGTACACTGTAGCACCAGCAGGGACCCAACCCATAAACATGTCACTGTCATAAGTACACTGTAGCACCAGCAGGGACCCAACCCATAAACATGTCACTGTCATTAGTACACTGTAGCACCAGCAGGGACCGAACCCATAAACATGTCTTTGTCATTAGTACACTGTAGCACCAGCAGGGACCGAACCCATAAACATGTCACTGTCATTAGTACACTGTAGCACCAGCAGGGACCGAACCCATAAACATGTCACTGTCCTTAGTACACTGTAGCACTAGCAGGGACCGAACCCATAAACATGTCACTGTCACCAGTACATTGTAACACCAGCAGGGACCAAACTCATAAACATGTCACTGTCATTAGTACACTGTAGCACCAGCAGGGACCGAACCCATAAACATGTCACTGTCATTAGTACACTGTAGCACCAGCAGGGACCGAACCCATAAACATGTCACTGTCATTAGTACACTGTAGCACCAGCAGGGACCCAACCCATAAACATGTCACTGTCCTTAGTACACTGTAGCACTAGCAGGGACCGAACCCATAAAAATGTCACTGTCATTAATACACCGTGACCCTAGCAGGGACTGAGCACATAAACATGTCACTGTCATTAGTACACTGTGACCCTAGCAGGTACTGAGCACATAAACATGTCACTGTTATTAGTACACTGTGACCCTAGCAGGGACTGAACACATAAACATGACACTGTCATTAGTACACTGTGACCCTAGCAGGTACTGAGCACATAAACATGTCACTGTCATTAGTACACTGTAACACCAGCAGGGACCGAACCCATAAACATGTCACTGTCATTAGTACACTGTAGCACCAGCAGGGACCGAACCCATAAGCATGTCACTGTCATTAGTACACTGTAGCACCAGCAGGGACCGAACCCATAAGCATGTCACTGTCATTAGTACACTGTAGCACCAGCAGGGACCGAACCCAAAAACATGTCACTGTCATTAGTACACTGTAACACCAGCAGGGACCAAACCCATAAGCATGTCACTGTCATTAGTACACTGTAACACCAGCAGGGACCGAACCCATAAGCATGTCACTGTCATTAGTACACCGTGACCCTAGCAGGTACTGAGCAAATAAACATGTCACTGTCATTAGTGCACTGTGACACTAGCATGGACTGAGCACATAAGCAAGTCACTGTCATTAGTACACTGTGATACTAGCAGGGACTGAGCACATAAACATGTCATTGTCATTAGTACACTGTGACCCTAGCAGATAATGAGCACATAAACATGTCACTGTCATTAGTACACTATGACCCTAGCAGGTACTGAGCACATAAACATGTCACTGTCATTGTTACACTGTGACACTGGCAGATACTGAACACATAAACATGTCACTGTCATTAGTATACTGTGACCCTAGCAGGTACTGAGCACATAAACATGTCAATGTCATTAGTACACTGTGACCCTAGCAGGGACTGAGCACATAAACATGTCACTGTCATTATTACACTGTGACACTAGCAGGGACTGAGCACATAAACATGTCACTGCCATTAGTACACTGTGACACTAGCAGGGACTGAGCCCATAAACATGACACCATCATTAGTACACTGTGACCCTAGTAGGGACTGAGCACATAAACATGTCACTGTCATAAGTACACTTTGACCCTAGCAGGGACTGGGCACATAAATGGGTCACTGTCGTTAGTACACTGTGACACTAGCAGGGACTGAGCACACAAACATGTCACTGTCATTAGTACACTGTGACCCTAGCAGGTACTAAGCACATAAACATGTCACTGTCATTAGTACACTGTGACCCTAGCAGGTACTGAGCACATAAACATGTCATTGTCATTAGTACACTGTGACACTAGCAGATACTGAGCACATAAACATGTCACTGTCATTAGTACACTGTGACACTAGCAGATACTGGGCACATAAACATGTCACTGTCATTAGTACACTGTGACCCTAGCAGGGACTGAGCACATAAAAATGTCACTGACATTAGTACACTGTGACACTAGCAGGGACTTAGCACATAAACATGTCACTGTCATTAGTACACTGTGACCCTAGCAGGAACTGAGCACATAAACATGTCACTGTCATTAGTACACTGTAGCACCAGCAGGGACTGAGCACATAAACATGTCACTGTCATTAGTACACTGTGACCCTAGTAGGTACTGAGCACATAAATATGTCACTGTCATTAGTACACTGTAACACCAGCAGGGACAGAACCCATAAACATGTCACTGTCATTAGTACACTGTAACACCAGCAGGGACAGAACCCATAAACATGTCACTGTCATTAGTACACCGTGACCCTAGCAGGGACTGAGCACATAAACAAGTCACTGTCATTAGTACACTGTGACCCTAGCAGGTACTGAGCAAATAAACATGTCACTGTCATTGGTACACTGTGACACTGGCAGGTACTGAACACATAAACATGTCACTGTCATTAGTACAGTGTGACCCTAGTAGGTACTGAGCACATAAACATGTCATTGTCATTAGTACAGTGTGATCCTAGCAGGTACTGAGCACATAAACATGTCACTGTCATTAGTACACTGTGACCCTAGCAGGGACTGAGCACATAAACATGTCACTGTCATTAGTACACAGTGACCCTAGCCGGTAATGAGCTCATAAACATGTCACTGTCATTAGTACACTGTGACACTAGCAGGTACTGAGCACATACACATGTCACTGTCATTATTACACTGTGACACTAGCAGGGACTGAGCACATAAACATGTCACTGTCATTAGTACACTGTGACCCTAGCAGGTACTGAGCACATGTCACTGTCATTAGTACACTGTGACCCTAGTAGGGACTGAGCACATAAACATGTCACTGTCATAAGTACACTTTGACCGTAGCAGGGACTGGGCACATAATTGGGTCACTGTCGTTAGTACACTGTGACACTAGCAGGGACTGAGCACACAAACATGTCACTGTCATTAGTACACTGTGACACTAGCAGGGACTGAGCACACAAACATGTCACTGTTAATAGTACACTGTGACCCTAGCAGGTACTGAGCACATAAACATGTCACTGTCATTAGTACACTGTGACACTAGCAGAGACTGAGCACATAAACATGTCACTGTCATTAGTACACTGTGACACTAGCAGAGACTGAGCACATAAACATGTCATTAGTACACTGTGACACTAGCAGCTACTGAGCACATAAACATGTCACTGTCATTAGTATACTGTAACCCTAGCAGGTACTGAGCACATAAACATGTCACTGTCATTAGTACACTGTGACCCTAGCAGGTACTGAGCACATAAACATGTCACTGTCATAAGTACACTGTGACCCTAGCAGGGGCTGAGCACATAAACATGTCACTGTCATTAGTACACTGTAACCCTAGCAGGTACTGAGCACATAAACATGTCACTGTCATTAGTACACTGTGACCCTGGCAGGTACTGAGCACATAAACATATCACTGTCATTAGTACACTGTAACCCTGGCAGGTACTGAGCACCTAAACATGTCACTGTCATTATTAGTACATTGTGACACTAGCAGGTACAGGGCACATAAACATGTCACTGTCATTAGTACATTGTGGCAATAGCAAGGACTGAGCAAATCATTGTGGCAATAGCAAGGACTGAGCAAATAAACATGTCAATGTCATTAGTACACTGTGACCCTAGCAGGTACTGAGCACATAAACATGTCACTGTCATTAGTACACTGTAACCCTAGCAGGTACTGAGCACATAAACATGTCAATGTCATTAGTACACTGTGACCCTAGCAGATACTGAGCCCATAAACATGTCACTGTCATTAGTACACTGTGACACTAGCAGGTACTGAGAACATAAACATGTCACTGTCATTAGTACACTGTGACCCTAGCAGGTACTGAGCACATAAACATGTCATTGTCATTAGTACACAGTGACACTAGCAGGTACTGAGCACATAAACATGTCACTGTCATTAGTACACAGTGACACTAGCAGGTACTGAGCACATAAACATGTCACTGTCATTAGTACACTGTGACCCTAGCAGGTACTGAGCACATAAACATGTCACTGTCATTAGTACACTGTGACCCTAGCAGGTACAGAGCACATAAACATGTCTTTGTCATTAGTACACTGTGACCCTAGTAGGAACTGAGCACATAAACATGTCACTGTCATTAGTACACTGTGACCCTAGCAGGTACTGAGCACATAAACATGTCACTGTCATTAGTACACCATGACCCTAGCAGGTACTGAGCACATAAACATGTCACTGTCATTAGTACACTGTGACACTAGCAGGTACTGAGCACATAAACATGTCACTGTCATTAGTACACTGTGACCCTAGCAGGTAATGAGCACATAAACATGTCACTGTCATTAGTACACTGTGACCCTAGCAGGTACTGAGCACATAAACATGTCACTGTCATTAGTACACTGTGACCCTAGCAGGTACTGAGCACATAAACATGTCACTGCCATTAGTACACTGTGACACTAGCAGGTACTGATCACATAAACATGTCACTGTCATTAGTACACTGTGACCCTAGCAGGTACTGAGCACATAAACATGTCACTGTCATTAGTACACTGTGACCCTAGCAGGTACTGAGCACATAAACATGTCACTGTCATTAGTACACTGTGACCCTATTAGGTACTGAGCACATAAACATGTCACTGTCATTAGTACACTGTGACCCTAGTAGGTACTGAGCACATAAACATGTCATTGTCATTAGTACACTACGGCACTAGCAGGGACTGAGCACATAAACATGTCACTGTCATTAGTACACTACGGCACTAGCAGGGACTGAGCACATAAACATGTCACTGTCATTAGTACACTGTGGAACTAGCAGGGACTGACCACATAAACATGTCACTGTCATTAGTACACTGTGACCCTAGCAGGTACTGAGCACATAAACATGTCACTGTCATTAGTACACTGTGGCACTAGCAGGGACTGAGCACATAAACATGTCACTGTCATTAGTACACTGTGACCCTAGCAGGTACTGAGCACATAAACATGTCACTGTCATTAGTACACTGTGGAACTAGCAGGGACTGAGCACATAAACATGTCACTGTCATTAGTACACTGTGGAACTAGCAGGGACTGAGCACATAAACATGTCACTGTCATTAGTACACTGTGACCCTAGAAGGTACTGAGCACATAAACATGTCACTGTCATTAGTACAGTGTGACCCTAGCAGGTACTGAGCACATAAACATGTCACTGTCATTAGTACACTACGGCACTAGCAGGTACTGAGCACATAAACATGTCACTGTCATTAGTACACTGTGACCCTAGCAGGTACTGAGCACATAAACATGTCACTGTCATTAGTACACTATGACCCTAGCAGGTACTGAGCACATAAACATGTCACTGTCATTAGTATTCTGTGACCCTAGCAGAGACTGTTCATATAAACATGTCACTGTCATTAGTACACTGTGACCCTAGCAGGTATTGAGCACATAAACATGTCACTGTCATTAGTACACTGTGACCCTAGCAGATACAGAGCACATAAACATGTCACTGTCATTAGTACACTGTGACCCTAGCAGGTACTGAGCACATAAGCATGTCACTGTCATTAGTACACTATGAACCTAGCAGAGACTGAGCACATAAACATGTCACTGTCATTAGTACACTACGGCACTAGCAGGGACTGAGCACATAAACATGTCACTGGCATTAGTACACTGTGACCCTAGCAGGTACTGAGCACATAAACATGTCACTGTCAATAGTACACTGTGACCCTAGCAGGGACTGAGCACATAAACATGTCACTGTCATTAGTACAGTGTGACCCTAGTAGGTACTGAGCATATAAACATGTCACTGTCATTAGTACACTGTGACCCTAGCAGGTACTGAGCACATAAACATGTCACTATCATTAGTACACTATGACCCTAGCAGGGACTGAGCACATAAACATGTCACTGTCATTAGTACACTATGACCCTAGCAGGGACTGAGCACATAAACATGTCACTATCATTAGTACACTATGACCCTAGCAGGGACTGAGCACATAAACATGTCACTATCATTAGTACACTATGACCCTAGCAGGGACTGAGCACATAAACATGTCACTGTCATTAGTACAGTGTGACCCTAGTAGGTACTGAGCACATAAACATGTCACTGTCATTAGTACACTGTGACCCTAGCAGGTACTGAGCATATAAACATGTCACTGTCATTAGTACACTGTGACCCTAGCAGGTACTGAGCATATAAACATGTCACTGTCATTAGTACACTGTGACCCTAGCAGGTACTGAGCACATAAACATGTCACTATCATTAGTACACTATGACCCTAGCAGGGACTGAGCACATAAACATGTCACTGTCATTAGTACACTATGACCCTAGCAGGGACTGAGCACATAAACATGTCACTGTCATTAGTACACTGTGACCCTAGCAGATACTGAGCACATAAACATGTCACTATCATTAGTACACTATGACCCTAGCAGGGACTGAGCACATAAACATGTCACTGTCATTAGTACACTGTGACCCTAGCAGATACTGAGCACATAAACATGTCACTGTCATTAGTACACTGTGACACTAGCAGGTACTGAGCACATAAACACGTCACTGTCATTAGTACACTGTGTCACTAGCAGGTACTGAGCACATAAACACGTCACTGTCATTAGTACACTGTGACACTAGCAGGTACTGAGCACATAAACATGTCACTGTCATTAGTACACTGTGACCCTAGTAGGTACTTAGCACATAAACATGTAACTGTCATTAGTACACTGTGACACTAGCAGGGACTGAGCACATAAACATGTCACTGTCATTAGTACACTGTGACACTAGCAGGGACTGAGCACATAAACATGTCACTGTCATTAGTACACTGTGAAGCTAGCAGGTACTAAGCACATAAACATGTCACTGTCATTAGTACACTGTGATCCTAGCAGGTACTGAGCACATAAACATGTCACTGTCATTAGTACACTGTAACACTAGCAGGTACTGAGCACATAAACATGTCACTGTCATTAGTACACTGTGACCCTAGCAGGTACTGAGCACATAAACATGTCACTGTCATTAATACACTGTGACCCTATCAGGTACTGAGCACATAAACATGTCACTGTCATTAGTACACTGTGACACTAGCAGGTACTGAGCACATAAACATGTCACTATCATTAGTACACTGTGACCCAAGTAGGTACTGAGAACATAAACATGTCACTGTCATTAGTACACTGTGACCCTAGCAGGTACTGAGCACATAAACATGTCACTGTCATTAGTACACTGTGACCCTAGCAGGTACTGAGCACATAAACATGTCACTGTCATTAGTACACTGTGACCCTAGCAGGTACTGAGCACATAAACATGTCACTGTCATTAGTACACTGTGACCCTAGCAGGTACTGAGCACATAAACATGTCACTGTCATTAGTACACTGTGGCCCTAGCAGGTACTGAGCACATAAACATGTCACTGTCATTAGTACACTGTGACACTAGCAGGGACTGAGCACATAAACATGTCACTGTCATTAGTACACTGTGACACTAGCAGGTACTGAGCACATAAACATGTCATTGTCATTAGTACACTGTGACCCTAGCAGGTACTGAGCACATAAACATGTCACTGTCATTAGTACACTGTGGCCCTAGCAGGTACTGAGCACATAAACATGTCACTGTCATTAGTACACTGTGACACTAGCAGGGACTGAGCACATAAACATGTCACTGTCATTAGTACACTGTGACACTAGCAGGTACTGAGCACATAAACATGTCATTGTCATTATAACACTGTGACCCTAGCAGGTACTGAGCACATAAACATGTCACTGTCATTAGTACACTGTGACCCTAGCAGGGACTGAGCACATAAACATGTCACTGTCATTAGTACACTGTGACCCTAGCAGGTACTGAGCACATAAACATATCACTGTCATTAGTACAGTGTGACCCTAGCAGGTACTGAGCACATAAACATGTCACTGTCATTAGTATACTGTGACACTAGCAGATACTGAGCACATAAACATGTCACTGTCATTAGTACACTGTGACACTAGCAGGGACTGAGCCCATAAACATGTCACTGTCATTAGTACACTGTGACCCTAGCAGGGACTGAGCACATAAACATGTTACTGTCAATAGTAAACTGTGACCCTAGCAGGGACTGAGCACATAAACATGTAATTGTCATTAGTATACTGTGACACTAGCAGGTACTGAGCACATAAACATGTCACTGTCATTAGTACACTGTGACCCTAGCAGGTACTGAGCACATAAACATGTCACTGTCAATAGTAAACTGTGACCCTAGCAGGTACTGAGCACATAAACATGTCACTGTCATTAGTACACTGTGACCCTAGCAGGTACTGAGCACATAAACATGTCAGTGTCATTAGTACACTGTGACCCTAGCAGGGACTGAGCACATAAACATGTCACTGTCATTAGTACACTGTGACCCTAGCAGGTACTGAGCACATAAACATGTCACTGTCATTAGTACACTGTGACCCTAGCAGGTACTGAGCACATAAACATGTCACTGTCATTAGTACACTGTGACCCTAGCAGATACTGAGCCCATAAACATATCACTGTCATTAGTACACTGTGACCCTAGCAGGTACTGAGCACATAAACATGTCACTGTCATTAGTACACTGTGACACTAGCAGGTACAGAGCACATAAACATGTCACTGTCATTAGTACACTGTGACCCTAGCAGGTACTGAGCACATAAACATGTCACTGTCATTAGTACAGTGTGACCCTAGCAGGTACTGAGCACATAAACATGTCACTGTCATTAGTACACTGTGACCCTAGCAGGTACTGAGCACATAAACATGTCACTGTCATTAGTACACTGTGACACTAGCAGGTACTGAGCACATAAACATGTCACTGTCATTAGTACACTGTGACACTAGCAGGTACTGAGCACATAAACATGTCACTGTCATTAGTACACTGTGACACTAGCAGGTACTGAGCACATAAACATGTCACTGTCATTAGTACACTGTGACCCTAGCAGGGACTGAACACATAAACATGTCACTGTCATTAGTACACTGTGAATCTAGCAAGGACTGAGAACATAAACATGTCACTGTCATTAGTACACTGTGAATCTAGCAAGGACTGAGAACATAAACATGACACCATCATTAGTACACTGTGACAAAAGTAGGGACTGAGCACACACATGTTACTGTCATTAGTAACTATGGCGCTAGCAAGAACTGAGCACATAAACATGTCACTATCATTAGTACACTGTGACCCTAGCAGACACTGAGCACACAAACATGTCACTGTCATTAGTACACTGTGACCTTAGCAGGTACAGGGCACATAAACATGTCACTGTCATTAGTACACTGTGACCCTAGCAGGTACTGAGCACATAAACATGTCACTGCCATTAGTACACTGTGACACTAGCAGGTACTGATCACATAAACATGTCACTGTCATTAGTACACTGTGACCCTAGCAGGTACTGAACACATAAACATGTCACTGTCATTAGTACACTGTGACCCTAGCAGGTACTGAGCACATAAACATGTCACTGTCATTAGTACACTGTGACACTAGCAGGTACTGAGCACATAAACATGTCACTGTCATTAGTACACTGTGACACTAGCAGGTACTGAGCACATAAACATGTCACTGTCATTAGTATACTGTGACACTAGCAGGTACTGAACACATAAACATGTCACTGTCATTAGTACACTGTGACCCTAGCAGGTACTGAGCACATAAACATGTCACTGTCATTAGTACACTGTGACCCTAGCAGGTACTGAGCACATAAACATGTCACTGTCATTAGTACACTGTGACCCTAGCAGGTACTGAGCACATAAACATGTCACTGTCATTAGTACACTGTGACCCTAGCAGGTACTGAGCACATAGTTATGTCACTGTCATTAGTACACTGTGACCCTAGCAGGTACTGAGCACATAAACATGTCACTGTCATTAGTACACTGTGGCCCTAGCAGGTACTGAGCACATAAACATGTCACTGTCATTAGTACACTGTGACACTAGCAGGGACTGAGCACATAAACATGTCACTGTCATTAGTACACTGTGACACTAGCAGGTACTGAGCACATAAACATGTCATTGTCATTAGTACACTGTGACCCTAGCAGGTACTGAGCACATAAACATGTCACTGTCATTAGTACACTGTGGCCCTAGCAGGTACTGAGCACATAAACATGTCACTGTCATTAGTACACTGTGACACTAGCAGGGACTGAGCACATAAACATGTCACTGTCATTAGTACACTGTGACCCTAGCAGGGACTGAGCACATAAACATGTCACTGTCATTATAACACTGTGACCCTAGCAGGTACTGAGCACATAAACATATCACTGTCATTAGTACAGTGTGACCCTAGCAGGGACTGAGCACATAAACATGTCACTGTCATTAGTACACTGTGACACTAGCAGGGACTGAGCCCATAAACATGTCACTGTCATTAGTACACTGTGACCCTAGCAGGGACTGAGCACATAAACATGTTACTGTCAATAGTAAACTGTGACCCTAGCAGGGACTGAGCACATAAACATGTCATTGTCATTAGTATACTGTGACACTAGCAGGTACTGAGCACATAAACATGTCACTGTCATTAGTACACTGTGACCCTAGCAGGTACTGAGCACATAAACATGTCACTGTCAATAGTAAACTGTGACCCTAGCAGGTACTGAGCACATAAACATGTCACTGTCATTAGTACACTGTGACCCTAGCAGGTACTGAGCACATAAACATGTCAGTGTCATTAGTACACTGTGACCCTAGCAGGGACTGAGCACATAAACATGTCACTGTCATTAGTACACTGTGACCCTAGCAGGTACTGAGCACATAAACATGTCACTGTCATTAGTACACTGTGACCCTAGCAGGTACTGAGCACATAAACATGTCAGTGTCATTAGTACACTGTGACCCTAGCAGGTACTGAGCACATAAACATATCACTGTCATTAGTACACTGTGACCCTAGCAGGTACTGAGCACATAAACATGTCAGTGTCATTAGTACACTGGGACCCTAGCAGGGACTGAGCACATAAACATGTCACTGTCATTAGTACACTGTGACACTAGCAGGTACAGAGCACATAAACATGTCACTGTCATTAGTACACTGTGACCCTAGCAGGTACTGAGCACATAAACATGTCACTGTCATTAGTACAGTGTGACCCTAGCAGGTACTGAGCACATAAACATGTCACTGTCATTAGTACACTGTGACCCTAGCAGGTACTGAGCACATAAACATGTCACTGTCATTAGTACACTGTGACCCTAGCAGGTACTGAGCACATAAACATGTCACTGTCATTAGTACAGTGTGACCCTAGCAGGTACTGAGCACATAAACATGTCACTGTCATTAGTACACTGTGACCCTAGCAGGGACTGAGCACATAAACATGTCACTGTCATTAGTACACTGTGACACTAGCAGGTACTGAGCACATAAACATGTCACTGTCATTAGTACACTGTGAATCTAGCAAGGACTGAGAACATAAACATGTCACTGTCATTAGTACACTGTGAATCTAGCAAGGACTGAGAACATAAACATGTCACTGTCATTAGTATACTGTGAATCTAGCAAGGACTGAGCACATAAACATGTCACTGTTATTAGTACACTGTGACAAAAGTAGGGACTGAGCACACACATGTTACTGTCATTAGTAACTATGGCGCTAGCAAGAACTGAGCACATAAACATGTCACTATCATTAGTACACTGTGACCCTAGCAGACACTGAGCACACAAACATGTCACTGTCATTAGTACACTGTGACCTTAGCAGGTACAGGGCACATAAACATGTCACTGTCATTAGTACACTGTGACCCTAGCAGGTACTGAGCACATAAACATGTCACTGCCATTAGTACACTGTGACACTAGCAGGTACTGATCACATAAACATGTCACTGTCATTAGTACACTGTGACCCTAGCAGGTACTGAACACATAAACATGTCACTGTCATTAGTACACTGTGACCCTAGCAGGTACTGAGCACATAAACATGTCACTGTCATTAGTACACTGTGACCCTAGTAGGTACTGAGCACATAAACCTGTTACTGTCATTAGTACACTACGGCACTAGCAGGGACTGAGCACATAAACATGTCACTGTCATTAGTACACTACGGCACTAGCAGGGACTGAGCACATAAACATGTCACTGTCATTAGTACACTGTGGAACTAGCAGGGACTGAGCACATAAACATGTCACTGTCATTAGTACAGTGTGACCCTAGCAGGTACTGAGCACATAAACATGTCACTGTCATTAGTACACTGTGACACTAGCAGGTACTGAGCACATAAACATGTCACTGTCATTAGTACACTGTGACACTAGCAGGTACTGAGCACATAAACATGTCACTGTCATTAGTACACTGTGACCCTAGCAGGTACTGAGCACATAAACATGTCACTGTCCTTAGTATACTGTGACACTAGCAGGGACTGAGCACATAAACATGTCACTGTCATTAGTACACTGTGACCCTAGCAGGTACTGAGCACATAAACATGTCACTGTCATTAGTACACTGTGGCATAAGCAGGTACTGAGCACATAAACATGTCACTGTCATTAGTACACTGTGACACTAGCAGGTACTGAGCACATAAACATGTCACTGTCATTAGTACACTGTGACACTAGCAGGGACTGAGCACATAAACATGTCACTGTCATTAGTACACTGTGGCACTAGCAGGGACTGAGCACATAAACATGTCACTGTCATTAGTACACTGTGACCCTAGCAGGTACTGAGCACATAAACATGTCACTGTCATTAGTACACTGTGGCATAAGCAGGTACTGAGCACATAAACATGTCACTGTCATTAGTACACTGTGACACTAGCAGGTACTGAGCACATAAACATGTCACTGTCATTAGTACACTGTGACACTAGCAGGGACTGAGCACATAAACATGTCACTGTCATTAGTACACTGTGGCACTAGCAGGGACTGAGCACATAAACATGTCACTGTCATTAGTACACTGTGACCCTAGCAGGTACTGAGCACATAAACATGTCACTGTCATTAGTACACTGTGGCATAAGCAGGTACTGAGCACATAAACATGTCACTGTCATTAGTACACTGTGACACTAGCAGGTACTGAGCACATAAACATGTCACTGTCATTAGTACACTGTGGAACTAGCAGGGACTGAGCACATAAACATGTCACTGTCATTAGTACACTGTGGCACTAGCAGGGACTGAGCACATAAACATGTCACTGTCATTAGTACACTGTGGAACTAGCAGGGACTGAGCACATAAACATGTCACTGTCATTAGTACACTGTGACCCTAGAAGGTACTGAGCACATAAACATGTCACTGTCATTAGTACACTGTGACCCTAGCAGGTACTGAGCACATAAACATGTCACTGTCATTAGTACACTGTGACCCTAGCAGGTACTGAGCACATAAACATGTCACTGTCATTAGTACAGTGTGACCCTAGCAGGTACTGAGCACATAAACATGTCACTGTCATTAGTACACTACGGCACTAGCAGGTACTGAGCACATAAACATGTCACTGGCATTAGTACACTGTGACACTAGCAGGTACTGAGCACGTAAACATGTCACTGTCATTAGTACACTATGACCCTAGCAGGTACTGAGCACATAAACAT